>NC_136618.1:14202644-14275144 GCF_933228915.1 Telmatherina bonti
ATGATTAATGTCTGCAGTGAGAACAGCCTTTCCTGCAGGTGTCTGACACTACAACAGCTGATGTACCAGGGTGTTGAAGGAAAAAGACACTTTATGCATATCTCAGAGACAGGATTTGGCAGAACCACAATATTAAATACTTTGATGATGAAACAAACTTGTTATTAAGTGAGGAGCATGAACTAATTGTATCTCTAATGAGTAATCTTTGTTTTAATGGAAGTGATCTCTTCCAGATTAACAAGATCCCACCCATTTCTTGTTTTGTATGTATAAAATGGATCCACAGTTTTTGTGATGTTTTTTCAAACCTTATATGAGTCTTACAAAACTTTTGTAAATATTTCATATTATCTGAGTCACAATACCACTGAAATAGCACTTCTACATTTACATTAGTAGGTGCAGAGTGAATACGGTTTATGTTACAATGAGAACTACTGTATTGAGCTGTGAGGAGTTCGCCTGACACTAAAAACCACAGGAGGGAGCCATCGAGCTGTGGCTTGTTTTAACTTTTCATTGCCTGACAGCAAGGAATTGCCATCTTTTAATAATATGCTGATGCAGGTTTTTAGTCTGAATCTTTCTTTTTACTCTCTTTGAAATTCAGTTCGTCATGGATGATATAATCATCTCTCCTCATCTCATTTCAGCTGGATCATTACCCTCCAGTCTACTACAACCTCCCAGATGCTTCAGACACACAATTGAACCTGGTCAAAACACTCTTCTTAGGCAAAGTGTATGGTGAGTACGTCACCTTGTCAATCTGTTCATCTGTGGTCCTTCAGAGCCATTGTTTTTCTTTATGAATGAGTATGATTATATACAGTTTATGTTTAATATGTTCATTAACCTCACCCTATTTTAGTGCAAACTACACGCTAAACTCATCCATTTCTTTCCTGAAATGCAAAGAATGACCAAGAAACCATCTAGTTTTTAATTGGGTCTTTATAATCCTCAGAGATTGATAAATGAACCATCGTGAACAATATACTGAAATAAATAAGTAAAATGTAAGAGACAAAACAAAGAAAGAGACTCTCACTAAATACAAACAATAGAAGCATTTTTTTCTCTATTGAAGTAAACAGACTGTGCTTTATGTTTTGTCCACCAGAGAACGCCAGAATTCTGCAGGAGGGTTTTGGTACATGAGATCAGAGGTTCTTAACCTAAGTGTTTGTGAGTCTATTTAAATATAAAATTTAATAAAATGAAATAAAGAGAATCAACAAAAGGAATTTATTAACAATAACTGCCATATTAATGCATATTAGTTTAGCTTATCTCAGTGTTGATGTGATCTCACTCTAAACCAAATCCACTTTGTTTAACAGCGAGAACCTTGTCAAGTACATAACATGATGCAATGAGATCCTCACAAACCTAACACTTCATGGAATAAAAGAATACAACTACAAATTTAAAAACTCAAGTTAAAATTATTGTAACGAAACTACAAATTATTAGATTTTTCTACAGTAACAAAGGAGGGACTTAAATACTTATGAGAAAATAATATTGTGATTAAATATACATTTTAAAAGATAATGAGAGGTTCAAATTAAATAAGCTGTACAGACTTGAGGCATGGTAATGAACAAGACAGAAATAAAATCATTATACACAAGAGTAGAAACTCCAAACTAAAACAGGAAATCAGACAGGACGGAGAGGAGTCTAAAGCAATGAAAACCTACACGACAGAAAGACATCTCAGACCTTTTCTGCATGTCAAGCCCAATTGTTGTCTTTTCTTTTTTCAAAAACTTTGAATGTTTGGTTACTTTTTATCAAATGAATCAAACCTTTTGAATAATGTATTATCCTCATCAGCAGAGGCTACCCTGCACCAAGAATTACTAAAAGAGAAGTTAAAAACATCAGCGAAGAAGAAAAAACCTGATCATCTACTTGAGCAAAGCATGGAGCTGTATCAAATCTTTGCAGGCATGAGCTGACCAATAATCACGACTTTTATTACGTCCTCCCATGCCTGACCACAAGCCATTTTTCCATATGTATGTTTTAATTGTGTTCACCCACAATACCATTTGCATTATAGCCTGCTTTCTGTATTTGTTTCAGTTGAATCGAACCATGAACTACATTTATAGGTGAAGCAGAGTTCACATCTTTGATCTGCATTTGAGTTCAGTAACACCAGTGTTTCCCAGTTCAGGTCCTCAGGACCCCCTGCCCAGCATGTTTATAGGTAACTCTAATTTAACACACCTGAATGAAATAAAGGGCTCGTTAGCAGGCTGCAAAGAACTTAATGAGGAAGTCATTCTGACTCGGGTGTTTTTTAAGGAGGATCATGTCTAAAACATGTGGGGCAGGGGGTCCTGAGAACCAAGATTGAGAAACATTGTCAGTGTAACCAGTGCTGACTGGTGCAACTATGTCAGTCCTTTTTCTAGCTAAGTGTGTTTTTCTGCTTATCAGTTTGTTAAACAGCTGATGCATTATCACTACCAAGTCGTGTGAGTCTGGATTGTAACTGAGTTCATCATGGATAATAGCTGTATCTCTTATGTCTCCAACTGAAAACCTGTGCTCATGTGGCCCTGTGCGGTAAACTTTGTGACGACAAGAGTTTGACCATCAGAAAAGAAATAATCTTAACTGAGACTAAATGAGCCAGTTTTCTTACTCTATAATGACTTGTAACTCCTTCCCACTCCCATCTCTGTCTTTCTTTTTTCCTCATTTCTTTTGTTCTTTCGAAGTGTCGAGAAAATTGTTGAGAGTGAAGTAATGGCTGACTTCCCTCACCAGCTGGTACTATTGACTTCTGAACCACAGGAAATATGGCGTGAACCTATGCTCATTACAATGTAAACAAGCACATACACAGTACTATTACAGCAATCTATCTTTACTCAAAATTACACACATTCTTAAAAGACAAACAAACCAAAGTTATCTTCCATATAGAAAAAGCCCCGATTTGCATCTTGAATTCATTACAGTATGTGCAGATTTAAGCGTATATGCTTGCTGCAGGGTGAATTTACATTCCAGAAGCAATTATCATAATAGGAAAAGAAATATTTAAAGTGAGAAAGAGAAAACAGGAGGCAGAAATGTCTTTATGAGAAAGACGGAAACAAAGGAAAAGAGCAGGGAGAACAAATGCTGGCATTTACGCATCTCATCAGATCTGCTCTGTCGCTATGTTTGAACCACAAACACAATAGAGGCTGTCAGGCAGCTCAGCTATCAGATTCTTTTCTTCTGGGAAAAAGACACCCTGTGTTTGCTATAGTACACACAAATACACACATTGATTGCAGTGACATCTCCTCTGTCTCTGATTGCGGGATTGTTTGCTTCCGTAACAATGAAACATATCAAATAGGTAGACATTGAAGAATAGAGATAAATTCACTGGCCATTTTGTAAGATACACCTTACTGGTACTGGGGTGGATTTCCTGTTGTCTTCAGAGCTTTGATTCTACATGGCATACATTCAGCAAAGTGTTTGAAACCAAATCCTTCATGGACCAAATTCTTCAGCGGTTTTTGTGCTTGTTGACAGGACAGCATCACACAGTTGCTGCAGAATTTTTAGCTGCACATACATGAGAATCTCCTGCTCCACCTCATCCCAAAGATGCTCTATTGGATTGAGTTCTAGTGACTGTGGAAACCAGTGAAGTACAATAAACTCATTGTCCCACTTAAGGAACCAGTTGGAGGTGATTTGTGTTTTGTAACACAGTTCATTCTCTTGCTAGAAGTAGCCATCAGAAAGTGGGAAATGTCCACTGCTGTCCACTGTCCTGTATATGCTGAAGATGGCTGGATTGGATCAAACTCAAGATTGATTTTTCTAATCTAGACATTTTTTAAATTAATTTATGAACACAGTACTATCAGTTGTACTACTTTTGATCTATTTGTAGGATCAGAATGAATTGGCTCAAATTTATGATGTCAGTCTTGAGGATTTGTCCCTGTCCATATCACATTTGTGACATGTATGGCATATGTACAGCAGAAAATGAAGGCCATGAATCCAAGCAGTCACTTTCGCATCCAGCAGTTATTGCAACATTCATACACAAAAATGTTAAACAAGTTCTTCTTTAGAAATATAACAAGACATGTATTAAAGTAAAACACAATAAATATTAATACATTACTCTTTAGTTAAGAGCAAAGAAATCATAAGACAGTTGTCATGTCGACAGTGTAGTCACAAGATGGTTGCCATTACAAGGACCAGTGGCCATGTGGTCCTTTGTCAACAACAAAACTAAAGGAAAAGTCAATGAAAACCATTAATAAGCTGTAAATAATTTACAGTCAAACCAGACCATGCTAAGCCATGTAATGCTGATGCCAACCACTAAAGCCTGGCCTTTGTTTCCAAAGACCTTAGGAAATGGTTGATTCCTGAAAGGAAAGGAGCTGAGAAGCGGTCCTTTGTTCACCCAAATCCAGTTACGTCCACTTAGGTAACAGTTGTGTTGAGCTGGATGTTCCTTAAAATAGTGATTCCCAACTCATTTTCCTTGAGAACCGCCTTCATGCAAAAATCAAAAGGCCATTGACCCCGCCCCTGCCCCACCCTATGCTGAAACCATGTTTGGTTTTGTGCTTTTATGAGTGAGATTCTCACCATTAATAATATATTCTTGCTGAGTCCTATCCTTCGAAAACGGCAACGTGAAAATAGCAACATATAGCCTCACTTTAAAACATGAACTAATCTCCTGCTCAGCGGTATTCCTTGGATATGTTTTAACTGAGCAGACATACTTCACCTGTTCTCTGTGTGGACATTAATCTCAGTGGTTCCGAATGGTTAAAGCCTCAGGGACCATTCTGCTTTTTGGGGGACCCCCTTGGGGGTCAGAGACATCCTAGGTTGGGAACCACTGCCATACTGAAAGGAGGCTGGTGCTTACAGTAAAACTGCCATTGTTTGCATTCGCATAATGCTTTTTTTCTTGCATTTGAAATGAGCAGATGTTACTTTGGGCTGCTAAAGGAAAGACTAGCTCAGGGCGTCAATCATTCAGCTTGTTTGCTCTGACTGTCAGTATTCCTGTGTCAGAGTTTCAGGCTGCTGAGATTTACAGTGTTTTCTTATAAAGGTCATGTGCTAAAGTGCTACTGATCATGAAGAGTGGGGATGATTCAGCTGTCTTCGTCTGCAGTTGTAGCCTCATGCATCATGTAACAGTATGCTGTGTATTTAAGTGTGCATATGAGAGTAACTAGATCTTTATACTGGTGGTTAGCAAGAGTATATTTTTACTTGTCCTTTGAGGATGTAAGTGTATGAGTTCCCTTAATCACATCTACAGTAATGCATTCTTGTACTATTAATACTGGGGAAATGTAAACCATATTATGAGATTGACCTTGGATTGGCAGGCAAAATGCAAGTCCCCAGCTAAATAAATCATTTCTTCATGTATGTGCATATATGTGTGTGAAAACTGTGTGTAATGTTTGGTTCAAGGTAAGATAAGGGTTTGATAACATAAGCAAGTCAGCATCATATCTTCCAATTGATGGTGACACAAATGTGGATGTGTATTTGTGTGTGAGTGTGGGACGCATGTTAGCTGATGAGGTGTGTTTGGGCCTGGATCTGTGCATCCCAGTGAAATAGATAGAGATGAGTCATATATCAGCCTGAGCAGCAGGCGCACTCTCATCCCTGTACTCTCTGCTACAAATCTGTCAGCCCGGTGTGTATGTGCATGTCTGTCAAATGGAATTTATTCGGAGCCAAAGGCACTGACAGAATGATAGAAATACTGCCACAGTGAAATAACTATTAAAGAGACATGATTGTAGCCTTGAGGGTGTGCTGTAAATGACATGTGCATCAGTACCACGCTGAAATTCAGATTTTTCCTTTTACCATTTTATTCCCCACTGCATCTTTTTCTGTTAACTTTGTCCACACATATTTAACCTGTCACTTCCTCTGGATGCTGACAATTATTTAATACTTGCTCTTAGTAAATCTGCTATTTCAAGGTGTGATAGATTAATGCTGAGGATGTGTGATGAGGCAGAGTTGCAGTCATACATTTTCCACAACTTTGGCTTTTTGGCTTTTTATACTTTTACTTTCTGTGTTATCTGTTAGTTTTAATCAGTTTTATGCTTTTACTTTCTAATATGATTCCTTCTTTTTATTGTATATTTACATGTTTTGTGATGTTAGGCTGCTTGCTCAGCTTGAGTGTTGAAAGATCTTCCTTGAGGCCTTGGTACTTCTCCAGTTGGTACTTCTCCTGATATTTCCATCATTAGGGTTGGAAGTATCAATCACTATGGCTTTCCTCTGCTGCTTATCCATGATGACTATGTCCAGCTGCTTGGCCATCACCATTTTGTTGGTCTGAATCTGGAAGTCCCACAGGAAACACTTAGGAGGTGTCTACCATTAGGACTTAGGGGTCTCCAGTCCATATTCAGCACAGATGTTTGTGTACTATGCCAGCTTGTTTTAGGGCTTTCTTTGCGCAGTCTGCACCTGGAGTCCCGCCTGGTGTGATACATCTCGATAGCCCTGGTATTCAAGGCTTGCTGTTGTGCTGCCATGATTAACCCCTTTGTGCTGTCCTTCAGTCCAGCCCTCTCTAGCTATTGGTAGGACTTGTTCATATTGGCAGTTTAATTGATTTGTCGGTGGTCCTGCTGCATGCCAAGGGTATTAGTTGACCACAAACAAATTGACCCATACTTTGTCCATCATTTTCTCGTTGTAAAAAACCGGGCCCCTTGTTATTTTTACTGTAGATATGATTGTGAATTAGACTGCAAACTGAAAAAAACTTCTTAAACTTTATTTATTTATTTATTTATTTATTTATTCATTCATTCATTCATTCATTCATTATCCTAACCGCTTAGTCTGATTAAGGGTCACGGGGAAGCGGGAGGCTATCCCAGCTGGCTTTGGGTGAAAGGCAGGGTACACCCTGGACAGCTCACCAGTCCATGACAGGGTTTATTTATTCATTTATTCATTGTAAAGAAAACACTATTTTAACATTAAAATTTCTGCACCTCATTACACATCTTTACCTGGAAAAGTACATTTTCGTCATCCATTGTGATCGTCTTGGGTGACCAAATTGTCTGCAAGTATTCCTGTCCTAAAGTCCTGTTCATGTGTAGAAGTGGCTCAAATTACACATCACATTAGTATCCATCCATACTTTGTTTTCATCACATCCAGACTTGACTACTGCAATAGCATCGTGTATGGCTCATCACATGAAGGATTAAACAAGCTGATGCTCGACTGCTCACCCACATCTGCTTCTGTGACCACATCACTCCTGTCAGCTCAATTCTAAATTTTCCTCCTTACATCATAGCCTTTCATAACCTGACCTCCTCCTACCTGGCTGACCTTCATCAACACCATACATCAGATTGCTCTGCTTCTGTGATTCTTTCTTCTTCCCATTCCCTCCAAGACCAAGCAGCAAACCTGAGGTGATCAAGCCTCTGCAGTTGCTCATTCTATCTTTCTGGTGCTCAGACGTCACTGAATTCTCTTACCTGACAATGATCAGAAAAAGTCCTTGTAGCCAGATATTTCTTGAGCTGCTTTTGTAGCTAAATTATTTAAAAATTAATATGTAGACAGTTTAGAATTATTCCTCTATTTTCCAGCTGTTAGATAAAACTGTTTCTTTTAGTTAAAATCAGTTCTACCACAGACAGTTTTCTAAAGTATTTCACAGAAAGTTTGATTAATTTCCTCCCTTTAAGGCAATATGTCAATTCCTGCCTTTTTGTGTGATGACCTTTGCATTTAGAGCCATATCACATCCTGACTCTAAATAAAGTGCTGATGCACTCAGATGTTAGATCAGGATGATATCACAAAATGGTTTTTGTCTCTTATCTGTCTTGAAAGCATTTTATCGCTTTTTAACATTCCTATCACTTCTGTAATCTTAGTGCCCTTTTAAACAAAGATGGGCATTTTGCATGTATGTATGTATGTGTGTGTGTGTGTGTGTGTGTGTGTGTGTGTGTGTGTGTGTGTGTGTGTGTGTGTGTGTGTGTAAGTTAGTATGGGTGTCTGTGTAAAAGACTGACATCATACTATCCTCCATGGCTGTCTGCTTTAGTTGGACTTTAGACTATAGAGTCCTGATCCATAACAGTCTGGATCCAGTATCCAGGTTTTTTCCAGCTGCGGTGTCAGAGTGGGGGTGGGACTGCACTGCAGAGAAAGAGGGAGGGATAGAGGGAGGAAGAAAAACACAGAAAGGGAGAGATGCTTGTTAGCGTGGTGCTGTGTTCAAAGATCCACATACCTGAGAGGAAAGACTTGTGAAAGAAGAAGAGAGGAAGATTTGCTTCCTCATCTGTTTCCAGACACAACTCTACATAGGTAACTATATGTGCGTGTCCTCATTTGGTCATTTTTCAGTTTGTTGACTGTTGATGTTTTATGGCCTATGTTTTAGTGTATTTAGTATATATTGATGTGTATATAGATATTTTGATGTGTTATTGTTTAGCACTTTGGTCAATATTGGTTTGATTAAATTTCTCTATGAATAAATTGGAATGAACTGGATTTTTTTTTTGTGTTAGTGTATCTGCATGTGTGCCAGTTCTTCTGCAGGGGAGTGAGTCATTTGACAAAAAGCTGTACATTTAACTTGCAGCTAAGATAGGAGGTGGACTTTACATTAAATTTTTCATGGAAATTCACCTGCTGGGTTAAATGGATTGAGACATCACAAAGTGTCATATTCATTCATATTCTTATTCAGCCTTTTCCTGTCTGTGTTATGTCTCTCTTACCTTGATATGTGTGCAACCTAATCATGGAGGATGCTAGATATGATGCTGATGGATACACCTGTGTGTGTGTTGAGTGTGGGCGGATGGTGCAACCACTAGTTTATTGGCTGTCATTCTGCTTTACATCCTGTACAGTAGTTTTAAGTTATCACTTTTTTTTTTACGCCTCTTTGGTTTACACATCTCAGTCACAATAGTTTAGTTCTGTTTGCTTCAGTTTAACACTGTTTCATAGTTATTTGTGTTGACACTTTCACTATGCATCAGGATTTGCAGAGGTGACTTTCAGTCTTAAGACTGGTGAGTTGATTTGCAGCCATCTCCACCTGTCAGTGTTCTTGAAGACACAAAACCTTTACACTGATCCTAATAAGAAGGGCTGTTTATATAATACGAATATTCAGGAAAAGAAAAAACTCCTGAACTCCATGAAGTAACGTCTTAGCAACTATACATACAGAGCTCAGTTACATTCTGCTCATTTGCATAAGTTTCAGATTCTTTAGTTAGATTTCTAAACATGTCAGTAAATGCGGCTGAAAAGCAATGTGTCAGCTTGTTGGTATTTCCAGACAGTCTCTCTGCCCTTATAAAACTCTTGTTTCTGTAACTGCTAAAACATCTGACAAAATCATGATGAAAGTCATAAAAATAGATGTCAATAGATGTGCAGTGAAAAATGGTCGACCACATAGTGCGTTAAAAACTGTAAAATGTCTTAAACTTCATGCTGTCGTGTGTATCCTGGTATAAGCGTGAGGGTTGACAATAACAGGCAGATTGACCGATAATCACAGCTTGATTCAACTCTCAAACTTCACATTGAGGTATGACAATATTTTAAAAGAATTTGCCTTTTCATATTTTCTTTTTCATTCACATGAAAATTTTCATTGTCTGCTTGTTTCTGTCTTTTTTTATCAGGCCCTCTCTGTGGTAAATCTCCCATGACCAGCAGCCAGAAGCTATGTGTGTGTGTTTGTGTGTGTGTGTGTGTGTGTGTGTGTGTGTGTGTGTGTGTGTGTGTGTGTGTGTGTGTGTGTGTGTGTGTGTGTGTGTGTGTGTGTGTGTGTGTGAATGGTACAAATCTGTCTTTCTAGAACACAGGGTGTGGTGGATGGACTTACATTGATATTCTTTTCATGCATCTCACATGCATCATACTTTCATTACCAGCCATCCACCGCCACCCTCTCTTCTATTACTCTTACCCCTCCATCAGTTTCTATTTGTTGCCATGGAAACTGTGTTTGATCTCTCTTGAGCACCCTCCTTGTCACCCTATTTCTTTTACACACACCCATTTACACGCACACACACACACACTTTTTTTCTCTGTCTTTTCTCATCTTTTCTTCTTATCTCTCTCTCACCTTTCCACTCAGCAGTGATTCCTCCTGGACCAGCAGCCACACCCTCCCTCTCAGCCAATTCTGCAGTTCTCCTCCCCCTGCCTCCTTTATTCATCCAACTTATGCAGCCCCAATCTCCCCCATAAAAAAACAGACAAACCCCAACCACCCATTCTCTTTATTCTAGCAATGTCTTTCTGAATTATTCATGTTCTTTCGGCAAGCTGGTGAATCAGGGTTTGCAGTCCTCCAATCATCATGCTGTCCTTGCTGCTCTCGGGGCAACGTTTGTGTTGTTTGCTAAAGTAGATGAGCAAAGGGTCATATACGGTACACCTCAACAAAGGGTTTATACATCCTACATGATAGTGCATTTGATAATTGCAGGTTCAAGCCAAATGGATTAGTCTCCTCAGTTTTGTAATTATGATTAGTGCACATGGCAAACGGTTGTTGGTTTGTGTATTTGCCCATGTTTTATTTATTAGTCTGGAAACCTCTTAGGACGCCACCAGGGCATCTAATAAAAGGGACTGCAAACCATCAGGTCAGTTTGTGGTAGTGCTTTTGATTGGGTTAAATTACTTGTTAATGTTAATGTGCTTGTGTGTTTGAAGTACTGGGAATTGACTTAATATTAATACAACAACAGTAGGAACTTGTCAAGTGAGTTAATATATTGTGTTTTATTGTTGTACATTCTGTTATTTTTTTATTATCCTTTATAAATGTGTCGTTGCAATAGTTAAACACTGCAGCCTTTTAAAGGTAGGTTTTTTTTAAGACAAAGCCTTTAGGTCGCATTAAATAGGGCAGGTGTTAATGTAGCCTCATTGTGTCTCGATCTTGTGGTAAATAGGTATGACACCTTTGAAACTGCTGGCGCCTCTTGTCAGTAACAACCGATCATATGAAATGCCTGACATTTGCAAGCAATATGTTTATTGCTTGTGAACCCACTGCTTTCTCAACAATCCTTGTCAGCTATTTGCTCTGTGCATTGAATATGCTGTTTTATGCAAAGTAGCCTGTTATACTCCCAGCAGAGAGCCTATTAGTATTCACACATGGTCATCTGCAGCAATCAACACATGTTCCTGCATACAGGGGAGACACTCAGGCATATACTCTGCCCTCACAGGACTGCTGTAATCAGTAAAATGCTCATTTTGTTTACTGTAATGCCGTTAGCACTCGTTTCCTTCTTTTGTATGCTTTGTCTGTCTCGTCTGCTCA
Organism: Telmatherina bonti; assembly: GCF_933228915.1. Classification (NCBI taxonomy): domain Eukaryota; kingdom Metazoa; phylum Chordata; class Actinopteri; order Atheriniformes; family Telmatherinidae; genus Telmatherina; species Telmatherina bonti. Next base: position 14,214,052 of record NC_136618.1, read on the forward strand.
GTTGTGCAACCCACACAAATGTAAATTCACAAACATGAATACCATCTTGATGTAGACGGAGTGACCTACAGTTTATCTTAAATAGACAAAAAAACATTGTATTGTGTCAGATTTGAACTGTAGAATCTGTGTTAGGTGTGGGCAAAAGCATGTATACCAATACGGAGTTTATACACAGTGTATAATGTCTGTAGGAGATCTGGTCACATGATGAACATCAAGACTATTCCTGGCAGCAGAATCATGTGTACCAATACACACGCACACACATGCTAGTATTGGACTCTTCAAAATGGACTGAAAAGGAAGAATTGCATTATAAACTGTGTCCAGATGCTCAGAATCCCATCATCCAGCATAACATGATTCATTAAATAGGAACATGCATGCACACACACACACACACACACACACACACACACACACATAACACTCACATTAGTCATCTCTTGTTCATTTTCTCTGCCGGCCTCCCCAAACATTTCCTTCAGGGTGTGGCACAGTCATGCAGCAGGAGAGCAGTCGTGCATGTAAAAATTCACATCTGGCTCTGTCCACAGACATACTCATATTTGGAGTGAGCTCAGGTCTGAGGTAGCATGGAAAGTGTGTGAAGATGTCTGATGTTAAAATGCTGAATTGTAGGTAAAAGCGGTGCTTTTTTATTATAATTTTTTCTGCCTACACTTCATGTTCTGGCACATCTTCTTGGAAGTGTTGTGTAAGTGTGTACATGCTTAAATTACTTGTATTGTCTAGACAAAAAAAAGCATGTAAGGTCATGCTTTATGTTTTATACTTCATTTTTATGACATGGAAAAGGTCCCTAATCCTTAACCCCTAACAGCTATAGGGTTTTTAAATGTCAGTCTTTCTGTACATAATTTGTTTCTTTGGGTTTTTTTCCCCATTTCTGTGACCTTTCTAAGACCTTCAGAGGTGTAAACACACAATATTCTCATGGAACTGGTTTTCTTCATTAGATCTAAAGTCTCTTGTATGTCGTCTTTGTTAGTGTAGAAGTTGGAGTGAAGCTGTTCAGAATAAATACAAATAAGTTCAATACACACAATAAAGTTTTTGGGTTTGACTAGACTCAAACTATATTGTGCTATCAATTTTGTCTGAATCCACTGAAGAAACACTTAAATGAGTGAATTTGGACTATATCAGCTTTGGCAAAACAAACAACTTCCCAGTTCCAACTTGTATTACTCTCATGGGAGAAAGGAAATCAATATTTGTCGATTATGGAAAATATACAGCATGGAACCAACAAACAGATCACATAATCCACAGAATGACAGAAATAAAGGACCGGCTGGACTGAGTGAGGGGTCTCCTGCAGTTCAGACGCTGCTTTATGTGTGCCTGAAGGCAGAAATCATTTCCACTGAGAGCTGTAAGGCAAATTGTTGCCTCTCAACAACCACATCCAATTTTATCATTGCCATGGCAATAAGCAGATATTACGTCATCTTCCAGTTTACAAGAATTATTCCTGATGTGGAGAGAACAAACAGCACAGCACATGGTATAATAGATATTTGTCACAAAGCTTTCTTTTTCTTTTTTTGCTTATCACCTCTACTGTATGAATCACATAGAGAAGCTGTACCGAAGAAAAAAAAAACAGCTTGCTACAACAATTTGGTTTCCCCAAAAATAAAATATAATGTTGGTTTGTATTATTCAAATATATAGATTTGTCCCATGTATATAACTTTTATTTACAGGGAAAGAAGAGACTTGAAACTCGCATGTCTGCAGGTGCAGCTTGTGTTATGGAATACGAAGCAGTAGGGAAATAGAAAGAAAGAAAGCTGCAAGAGAAGTGGAGGTGTTTCATGCTGAAATTTGACATTAGGTGTCCGTGGATGTTTCTCCTCTGCTTTCTGAACTGTTTTATTGCTGCATATGTCCAATCTTTTTTCTTACTGGGGTTATCTTATGATTCACTGCATAGAGAAATGTATGGAGTGTAATGGTGGTTTGGGAAAGTCTGGTGTCAGGATTACATAAAGCTTTTAAACAAAGATTGTCGTGTGCATTTTAGATTGAAGTGATAGAAGTGTATATACAGATGAGTTGAACATAAAAACTGAGTTCTCTTCACCTTTTCTCCCTGACTTCATTTTCCTTTTTCAGAATCTATTAAATCTATAAGCATGGTTCCACACAAGTTGCCAGAATCACTGGTTACATTAATGGTTTTACAATCTCGTTAAATGACAATAGGATGACTCTGTTGCAACAATCTAATGAGCTTATCTCCACTTCTGTATCCCTCCACAGAAACTGGACACATAGACCCAGTTCTCATTGAGCATTACAATACCCCAGGTTTCATTGGTTGTCTGTCGCGGGTGGAGTTCAACGGAATTGCCCCCCTCAAGTCTGCACTGAGAACAGTCAGACAGGCTCAGGCCACGCCAACAGCTGGTCAGCCTGACAGTCAGCCTGCAGCTGTCTTACCTGTGTCATATCAGGGAAAACTGGTGGAATCCAACTGTGGGGCATCACCTCTCACCATCCCACCAATGTCTGCTGCAACAGATCCGTGGCATCTGGACAACACAGGTAGGTGCTGCTCGGCGAGTCCCTTCAATGTTCCAATCATCCCCTCTTTCACTTCTGTTAACAAAAAATCCCTTTCATAAGAAACAACACAGAAAATATCTATCTATCTATCTATCTATCTATCTATCTATCTATCTATCTATCTATCTATCTATCTATCTATCTATCTATCTATCTATCTATCTATCTATCTATCTATCTATCTGTCTATCTGTCTATCGATCAATCAATCTAAATTTAAGCAGAAAAATGGCTTTAAACCAAAATTGTTCTCCCTCAATGTGAACACTTTTATAAGGCTTTCTAATTTAAAGCTGATACCAGGAAGCAAATTAGGTAAAAATGTGTGTTTATGACCTTATGTCCAATAGACTGGCTGACAATGACTTTTAAGTGGTCAGCCACTTTAAAAAGGTTTTATTAGATAGTGGTAATTAGAGTTTTACTGGGAGCTCAGTACATAACTCTGAATATTTCCTTATGAGAGGAAATAACGGTAACACAGAGGGTGTGAGTTGGACTCTATCTGGATGTGTATACATCTTTACGCAAGAAAAGAAAAGGAATAGATATTAGTCTTTTATACCTTTCTTTTGTCTAATGGCATATTTTTACACACTTCAACACATATTAGAAGAGAACAGGATGACTAGCTAGTGACTGGTTTATAAAGAAGCTAAACTAATGATAAAGTAGCTTTTTCATGGTAAGTATTCCTACTATTGCATCATATATGGTAAAGTATTGTCGTTCATTCAAAGCAGACGCTTTGCTGCATTTTTTTCTGAGTATATTCTGTAATTATTCCACATAATCATGTAGATTTTAAGGCTTAATATCCTCTGCCAAAAAGTTTATGTTTTTGCTAGCGTTTATTTGTTTTGTCTGTTTGTCAGCAACTTTAGGCAAAAGCTACTGGACAGATTTTTTATGTTTTTTCTGAGAATGGGTCTTGGTCTAACTTAGACTCCACTACATTTTGGGAGTAATCTGGATCACCCTCTGGAGCTAAAAAGCTTTTAAAGTTTTCTTTATTTAATAATGTAACCAAGACACCGTGGATTGATTATCAATGTGTCCTGTCCATACAAAATTAATATATGAATATAACATGGGGTGGAAATCACAATATGGGTGAAAATCAGCTGCTTGATGGAGGTCTGCAGTCTCAGAGTGCTTTACTGGTTACCACTGTGAGGGGCATGATTCTGGCTAGTGGACCCTTACTTTTACAAAAGATGTTCCAGATAGACATTGGCCTTTTACCATAGACTGTATACATACTCAGTAACTGATCATTTCCGTGCTGAAAGACTCATTTGTATTAACACAGACACACCAAATCAAGGACTATTGTGTCTTGTGTTACATTCACCAGAGGTGTGTTTTGTATTTCTGGTCTTCTTCACATTCTTCCAACAGTGGGTGACAAATGTCCAGCCACTGATTGATTAAGTCGATTGATCTGGACTCCAGGTTCAAACCCACACACAGCTCTCCACCATGTTTCCACAGGGGATTGAAATTTATCTTTTTCAGATAGATCAGATCTATAATTCATCCTGACCTAACATCCCTCAGATTTCACCATTTTTTCTGCAGTTATTATTTTCTGATCCTGTTTTTAGTGTATTTTCTACATTAAGTAGAAGCTCACAGACCATGATGAGTGTAAAACAGAAGACTACATAGTTTTAATTTTGGACTCAGTTTTTTTGTTGTTGTTGTTGTTTTGTTTGTTTTATTTTGTTTGTGTTTGTTGTTGTTTATCTGTTTTCTTTGTTCTGCTTCTTATTGTTTTTTGAGGTTTATTACTTGATATATTGGACTTCTTTGAAAAGATGACACATCTTGACACAGATCCTGAAGGAATTGCAAAACCCTTGCCTGGGGTGTAGGGGTGGCATGTATTTTGAGAAAGGATCAAAAAGTATTTAAATCACTATCTTAACCAAACATTTATCCTCATCTTCTGTACAACCAACTCTGGGAATACCAGAGCAGTTCGACAGACTTGTGGCAGACAGTTGCAGCTGACGCACAGAGGCAGCAGATGTTAACTCTTCACCTCAAAGGGATATTTAGTCTAAATGCAGCACAGAGAAGTGTTTAGTTTAAACAGGCCACTCTATTTAACCCCATATGGATAATTAGCAGTTGTGTGCAGCTAATATTTTATTCTATGTAGCCATGGAGGAAGGGCGGTTTTTCCTCCTTTGTTGGCAAATCACTGTTTTTTTATTTGAGTTTAAAGGCTCATTTTTGTCTTTATTATTACAAGTTATGCATGAAATTATTTCCTGTGAACTTCCCAGCTAAAAACAGAAAAAGACCAATAGGTTTAACTTTATGCTACTGTTGGCAGGCTCGGTAAGTGCTTCTGCTTAAGATGTATTTTCATGGGTAGAAATTGTTTCAGCATGGTAATCTTCATTCATGTCTGTATTTTAGACATTGTTTAATGTACTTCTATTTTCAGATACAGAGTTCCCCTTCAATGAGGAGAGAGTCATTCCTGATGGAGTCAACAGGGACTCTGCTATCATCGGAGGTACATGCACTGTGCTGCGTGTGACAAATGTCAAAAGATGCAGGCAAAGTTTCCAGATACCATCTTTGAGCTTTAAGTGCACATAGACCTTTTAAAAAAAAACTATTCTTTAACCTTTAAAGGGATTTTTTTTTTATTCTTATTCCAAAACTATGATCTTTTATGCCATCCATTTTGTCTCCTCACCTCGTTCTGTTCATGGTGGAGATTTTTTTACAGCATTTGTGCTCTAAGATGCAACTTAAAACACCTTAAATTCACAGAATTGTGGAGCGTGGATGGATTCTAAATAAACTGAAAACTCACTTTCCACTTTCACAAGTCACTTTCCTTCCTGTGCTTTTAAATGATAATGAAATTATTCAAGTTATTTGAAATGAATTCCTTAAACCAATTCTTGATTTGAATGAAAACTATTCAGCCAATAGTCACATGTGGGCCCCTGCATTTGTCCTTACAAAGCTTTTATTGCAAGTGAGCAAGGCAGTTCCTTTGTGAGCATAGATGGGATGGAACAACAGTCTTCAGTGAATTTAATTTGCCAAATTTACCCTGAACGTCACATCTCAGTGGAAGAAAACCCAAGGCTAAAACAGTCTTTTAGCTTGTGGAAAAGCAAGACCAGGCTGTAGCGCTCTGGATGCTGCTGAACAGAAACTAGCTTCTTTCTGTTTGGGGTGGGGCACCCGCTATATATCCCTATTTAGACTAGTTAATTAGGCTCTAATAAACAGATTCTTCCATATTTAAATAAACATATTTATCTGTAATGTATTGGGACACCAATCAACCAGTTTATTGGTTGATTGGTGTCCTAATCCAATATATTTCCGATGCTTCACAACACATTCAACATGACCTCCATTTCCCCTCACAGGGATTATTGCGGTCGTGATCTTCACCATCTTGTGTACCCTGGTGTTCCTGATCCGTTACATGTTCCGTCACAAAGGCACCTATCACACTAACGAGGCCAAGGGCAGTGGGGAGTCGGCTGCAGAATCAGCAGACACGGCCATCATCGGCACCGACAACCCGGAAACCATCGACGAATCAAAGAAGGAGTGGTTCATCTAACGGCCAATGATGGGACTCTGTGAGAGAAAAAAAGTTTATGAGACCATCTCTTATTACAGATGGAGGGGGTTTAATCAGAGGACCAATCACTAGAGAGATAGAGAGAGATGATTGGTTGTTCAATAGGACAATAAACCTCAAATGAAAGTGAGACATGTACAGAAATCTTTTTATTTGTTTTTTTTCTTTTATATGCAGAGTATTAAAAGATGAAAAAGAAAAGAGAGACACTTATTAGGTGGAGCACAGATGTAACAGATTTTACATGTATATACTAACCAGCTTGTCTTTCTTTGTATCGTGCTTGGGAGTTTTCAGGAGTACTTTGAATACTGTACATGACAAATAATTACACTTACTGGGTTGTGTGATAGCAAAGATTTATTGCCAGTTCCTGTTGCATTTTGATTTTATATTTTAACAAAAATCTTATATAAAAATGATAAAAGCAACATGCCAAACCCTTTTTTTTTTCATTTTCCAAGTCTGTCATCATTCATAGACATGTATGCCAAATTATATTTTGTTTCTATTTTTTTTCTTTTTTCTCAAAAGATTTATTTAAAGTCCAGACGCCAATAATAAATTTAATATCTATATTACAATTATATCTGTCCATAACATTATCTATGTGGGATTTCCAGAGTTTTATGTTTAAATCTGAAGACATTCGATTGTATTGGACATTCCTCTGTGTTGCAGGACCGAGTGGGATTTCTCAGAGCATGATGACAAATCATGACACTCGACCGCTGGTTTAGCTCATCATCACGGCAGCTTTCTTTGACTTCAGAGTGGACGAAACCGAGAGCCTTTTCTCATACTGTCACTGTTTTTGCCAAACACTTGAGTCTTATTTCCATTTTTTGCATGTAATGTTTGGCTTTGAGTTTTTGTGTTTCATTACATCCCTGCGGGCAGACAGTGCATGTGTCCATGTGTGTTTGGGCCATATATTGGACATATGTGTCAGAAGGGTTAGCTTGAGCAGGCACACAGATGTAATCGCACTACTTGGCTAAAATGTAACAAGTTTTATGGATGTTCTTTGCAATAAGTGGCCAAAAGCAGCATGAAACAAACAATAAAAAAAAGATCTGATAAACTGCTGGGACAAAATTAAGTTAATAATTGGCTAATGAATCCATCCACTGTGCCTTTGTGGTGTAGAGCCACGTCGCCTTGCCCCACACTGCTTAACTCCAACTCACCGTAAAAAACACTTGACTGCTGCCGCATCTTTTCAGGTCTTCTTTTGCTTCCTGTTTTAAATGGTGCTTTTCAATTTCTATTACATCCCTAACTAACTCAGCTTGACCCTAAATTCTGTTGTGTTTTTTTTTGTTTGTTTGTTTTCAAATGATTGAACAGGTGTTATTTTCATTAAAAAATTGAACAGCTTTACACTGCACATCACATGAGGAGTTAACACTGTCATGAGAAGACCGACACAAACATGCATGTTTGATAAAGCATGAGTCGAGGTTGTTTTTTCCTGGAGCGTTATGTTAAGAATGAGGAGGTGCAGACTTGAGCTTTACTCTAAAGTGGCACTGTTGTCCCAACATGCATTCAAATGATGCAAAAGTTTTTTTTTTTCTGATCATGTTTGTCCTCTCAGTTCTGTTTACCTGTCTCCTGTTTTACAGTTTAAACCAGCTGCCAAGTATGTGATTTTCTTGTGAATTTGTTTTCTTGTCTTTTTATGCGTGTCTGTTTACTCAGCCTACTTCATCTTTCACATGACATCATTTTTGTACATGATGATCATCAGTGTCATCCCGGGGGTCGTGTGCAAACTGTGGATCATTATCAGAAACATAAGGGCAGCTGATGAGCTTAGCCTGCCTTACTGAGGCCTCAAAGAACACTTTCTCTGTTCTCAAGTCACATTCCTTCAGGCAAATGAGTGAGTCCACTTCTTTTTTAATTGCATTAGTCAGATTTCACATAAACATACGCACACACCCTTGAAATGTGGTTTGAACTTAACAGTAATGCAAATGGCTTATCAGCGCCAGCAGACTAAACCATAAACCCCCATGTTTTGCTTTCAGTTCTATTGAGTTCAATAAAGTGTTTGATCAATAAAAAATGTCCCCTGTGTTTTTCATAACATCTTTATATACTGCATAACCATTCTTTCCCTTTACAGACGATTCAATGCTAAACGTTGTAACAGGTTACAGGCTGCTCTCTAGTGGGTACATGGTGCAGCTGCTGTCAGATGAGAAGAAAAACTGCTTCCACAGCATTTACTCTGACTCTAATTCTTTGCATGTACACACTCTTATGTAAGAAAAGATACAGACCATGAACTTCAAGTCATTCAATAATATATAAGATTAAATGCTATGATTCAAAATAATGAAAGAAATGTTGAGAAATTGTTTTATAAAAAGACAAAAAAGCAGATTGTATATGACTTTTAAATTCCAAAACAGATTCATTACGTGAAATGAGTTTAATGTGGAAACTGGCATGAAAATAAGTGCATTTTTGTGAAGATACTACAAATGAGGTGTACATTTTACAAGACATGAGCTACCATTTGTTGGCATTAACATGCATGGTGGTTGTTTGGCAAACAAAAAGGTTGCTGGTTCACAAGAACCTTGACTGAGGAGAAGTTAGAACAGTAACCTGTTAGACCAGTGGTTTGCATGTTCGCCATGTGTGCGTGGCTCTCCTACTTCTTCTCACCATCCAAAGACATGATTGTTAGGTTAATTGATCATCTCAAATTCTTCCCAGGAGTGAAAGTGAGCATGGATGGTGGTGTGTCTCTTTGTGTTGGCCCTGTGATGGACCTAGGGTGTAAACTAATTCTCGCCTGCTAATTGCTGGGATAGGCGTCTGCTTCTCTGCAACCCTGAATTGGACCAAGTCCTTTAGAAAATGAATGAATGTTGACATGATTATTTCAGCAGGATTACCCCACACTTTAACCTGCACAATTACAAGTTTTACTGGTCAATACACAGAGAAGAATCAAATATCGGCTGCTTCAGCAGCTGAAATCTTATATTCAGTAAGAATAAACTCCTGTGTCATTCATATTCCTCCAACAATTCATTTTTTTATCTCCCAAATAAAAAAAAGATGTAACATGAAACACAAAAGTGAAAATGATGCACTTTTTTATATGTTGCATACATCAAATGGTGGATCTCTTAATATTTTCAAGATTTGATGCAACTGAAAATATTTTTTGTGTCCCACAAACCTCATTTCCAAGTTTCATGAACACACACTAATCACTCAGTGTATCAAAAGTCCTGCAGAAGCATATAGCATGTAGTTTTACATCTAATCTATCAATGGGGAGTGGTGTGTAACTAGATTCATGACCTTTATGTTTTTGGACACAAGTGGAATTATTCAGACACACAAAAAAAACATTGTTTTAATAAGTTTATTGGTTTTGAGTTCATTTTACAGAAAAACACAACTACAAAAATCAGCAGTTTTCAAAGACACAGTCATGTATTCTATCAGCCCTTTATTTTTCACTGCAATGCCACTGTTAAATCGCAAGTTGTATGAAGAGAATGAAGTCTGCAGATGGATCAGTTGCTCTTTGGTATGCAGCACTGATTAGAGGAAAATGCTTGGGAATGGCTGTCCCAGGTGCATGCTTTGTGATGTAGGAAATGTCACAAAGAGACTCCTGTGAGATGAAAGGCCTGAACTTGAGAGATGAGGAGATGAAACGTTGGAGGGTTTGGTGTGTAGAAACGTCTTCAGGCATCAGAACACTCACCTATAAAAGAATAAAATGCACATTAGGACATCAGTGAAAACAATGTTTCTGGTGATTAATAAGGTCTGAATGGGGGATGATAAAAACGTACCATTCTTTGGCAAGATTGCAATGTTGTCAGGAAGGATGCCAGTTTCCTGGGAGAACTGAGTGAACTTCTCCTGCAGGACTACACTGGTCTCAGGAGTGCGACCTGGAAGGACATTGTAGGTTTCTTTAACTTTTACCAAATCCTTAATTAGATGCTATTCTGATGCTATTTCACATGCAGATTAAAATTATGCTAACGGGGAGAACTTACTGTAAAGTTTGTTGAGGACCTCAGAAACTCCTTCCTTTGTCTTGATGGTGTGAACCAGAGCGTAGTCATCGTACACAATATCAACAATGCGCATGTCATTGTCATTGTTCCAAGCTGAGAAATGCACAGACAGTTAAGTTCTGAAATTCAGGTGCTTATTTCTGTCTGGTGGGTGTCTGTGTGATCTCATCTCACCCTGGCTGTGGAAGGTGAAGCGCCCGGGAGTGTCCGTTTTCTTGGCCAGGTGAGTCATTCTCCAGCAGGACCCATCAGCACTGAACAGCAAGAGCAGAGAAAGTACATGTTTTTATCTTCCACTGAGGGTGTTTTTAACTGAAAGCTTGACTATATGTAAATGACTTACTTGAGGTTGCTGTAAGACAAGTCCATGTCTCCTCCTGCTGTTGGCACTATCATGGCAGTGCCTGATTTCATTGAATCTTTGTGATTGACAAACCACTGAGCATTGGTAGCAAAGCCAACCATGTACCACTTGCCTGCCATCTAAAGAGAAAAGAGGGAGTAAAGATAAGTATTCTGACTGAATTAATCTCAGCTCTTTACTGGGTTTCTTAAATCTCCTTGCAATAACATGCCTGTTTTTCATACTCTTAAAGTAGTTTTGTTACAAAGAATCAAGCAATCTCTGATAAAACCGTCTCTTTCCTAAATAACTCTTTGTGTCTTTGATTTAAAAAAGTTTTGTCTCTCTTTACCTTCTCCAGGCTGAAGTCTTTTACAGGCACAACCTCTGCACATGCAGCCAGCATGCATGTCAGGGCAGCCAGCATCCTCAGCAGTGTGAACCTCATGGCTTCTCTTGTTCTGATCTTCTCTTGCAGGGGCGGATCAGGGGTGTCAGGACAACGTAGTGAGGCACAGCAAGTCATGGCTCCTTATATGCTTCTGAAACATCCTCCTCCTCTTCCTTCTGTCTCCTCCCCCTCCTATTCTTCCTGCTGCTGCTCTGTGCATTACAAAAACTATCTGGCGCTTTCCCAGAGGAATGCAAATCATTGCTCTTACACAACCAGCACGTTTTAACTGAGAAGGAAAAGGTGAGGAGAGACGAATAGGACTCAACTCAAACACCCCTCCCCTTCAGGAGCCTGCTCATCACAAATGCTCAGAGGATGACTGACCTTTATGAGCATCTGTTTGATAAGACTGCAAGTCTCTGCAGAGCTTTCCAGAAACAGAATATCAAATGGACTCAAGCAAATGTTTTTGTCCCTTGATGAAAAACAAAAAGTAAAATCCCACCCCCCCAAAGAAATAAAAAGAAATATCCAAGTGATTTGATAAGAATTTATTCAGTCATTTTCCATTCTCAAATTTAGGGTCACGGGGAAGCTTGGGGGGATAATTGAACTGTGATCTTTCTGTGCAGAGCTTGCATGTTTTCTCCATGTTTGTATGGCGTGTACTCTAGCTTCCTCCATCCGTCCAAAAACACACATGTTGGGCTAACCACCCTAAATCCTCCCTGGGAATCAATGTAAGCGCAATGAAAGTAAGCATGAATATCTATGCTGGCCCTGCGATGGACTGTTGACCTGTCCAAAAAGTATCATATATATATATATATATATATATATATATTCTAGACATGCAGAAATGTAGAAACTCTAGAAATGTGCTGAATCATGGGTTCCTTTGTATAGTGAATGGACAGGCACCCACTTGCAATCAGCTGGTTACATAACACACGCTCTTACACACACACACACACACACACACACACACACGCACAGAAGCTGGCTGGAGTGATGGAATAGTGGTACGATGCATTTGGTAACCTGATTTTATAACCAAACCCCTTCGGGCTTTAATATATCCACAACTAACACACATCCTCTTAACAGGAGGCACATACACAGAAGCATGCAGTCACAGACACTCTGAATGTTAAACCTTATAATAAAAGGAAAATATCCAACATTTGGCAATAAACTGGTTTTACTCTGATGTTTATTAATCTTTATCAAGATTCCCAGTTTTAAAGCAGAGGTTCAGTTGTTTATCCACTTTCTTGACTGCGCGCTGCAGCTCCACCTCTTCAACATGTGGGGACACAGTCTGTAAAACAAGAAGTTGCACAGGAGTTATGCAGATGTTCTCAGCAGGCAGTTAGTGGTTAGATAACACATTGATGACAAAGTTTCAGAAAACTCTTATGTTTTGTAAGTTGTGTGGAACACATGTACAGCCTGTAGAGGGAAACGTGTCTGGGGAACCTGGATTTGCTTTTTTACCACCATGGATTGTATCAACTCCAGGAAGAGATACAACAGGCAAACATCAAGGTTTTAGAAATATTTGGATTCTTCCAACCTTTTCTAAACAAACAGAAGTCACCAGGTCCTAAAAGCAGATGCTAAGCACTTTGTACATATAAATAGTCATATGAATGAAGAGCATAAGTAGCCATTACTTCTCTTTGACATGTTTAAGGTAAATGTTAATTGTCTCATCTTGGCAATGCAACTAAGAAAAATTGGTCGATTCTGAGGTGTTCGACGCCAGATTTACTGCAAGCTCTGTAAAACAGTCACTACACTGTCTGTGAAAACAAAATATGAAAAGAGGAAAGTTCCCATGCAGAATAATGATTGTTCGACTGCAAACAGAATCTCTCAGAGCTAGAAGCCTTTTATGGAAAGAGTGAGTGGATTAAAAAAAAAAAAATCTCCCAAATGTTGGTTTATAAACTTTAAATCAGTTGCAGGTTGCTCAAACATTTTTCTTCAGGCGTTTTTCACTTTGTGTGTGTGTGTGTGTGTGTGTGTGTGTTATTTTGAACTAGTAAAAGATGAAAATGTAAATGTTAAAAAGCCTTCAAAGGATTCTCAAATAACTGCAGTCCACATTGACTCATGACCTCTAAAAATATGAAAACCACATTTAATTTATTATCTGCAGACAGAAGTAATGTTCTAAAGTTTAGAGCATGACTTGATTTTCAGTTTGCAGACATAATGAACATCTGAACACTCCATAAAAACACATTGAAAAGGAAAAAGCTTTCTTTTTTAGCTTATTATTGATTTTGTGTTGTGCCAAACAAGATGCTTCAAACCATCTGGGAGTATGAACTAATCAAAACTGCAGACAATCTCCTTTTCTCGTCTGACTCCATGATCTTATCACCCTATTGTTGTTATCCGATGCCTTTTGGACCCCTGAATCTTGTCAACAGTTGCTAAGTCACGGCGTTGACATGCAAACTGTATCCATTGATCATTGTTGTATTCAAATGTTGTCTTCATCATCCATTTTGATGTCATTGCACTTATTGCTGTAACTATCTTGTAATTATTTTCACCATAAGTGAGAATAACAGTCATTTGCAAGCATCTGTGTTCCTCTCTCTGTTCAGATAAGACTGCATTGATTACTACAATGAGCTTACTGATTTTATGGTCCTGGTCCACTTCACCACAGTGACCTGGAAGAAAAACAAAAAGTTAATAAACCCAAGTCACACATTTTGAGTAATAGTGTGCAAACTTGCAATGTTGTGTTACACTTCAGACGTACTGTAAGTGGGAAATGAGGCAATGTGGCCTAGTCCCAAACCCTGTTTCTTAAGAAGCTCCTCAAACTTCAATAGCATTGACTCTGCAAGGTTGTCAACAGACCTGGCTACACATAGAAAAAACAAGACATCATAAAAGCCTTGTTCACACCAATTTGGCTCAATATTGGCAGCAGCACCAACTAGCAATTAGGAGTTGTACACATGACTGTGGAACCCACAAAATAGTTTCACTGTGATCTCGCCCCGTCTCTGGTAGAGCATGACGGCATATGAGGTGTAGTCTGTCGCCCCAATCACTATGGTTGTATCCAAATTAGGACTCGGTCCTGGTGGGAATAACAAAGAGCTGAATGTGCAAAGCGGGTTTTCCATGCTCAGTTAGAAGGATGGTAAAGGAGGAGGACTGACCTTTAAGTAATAGTCGGCCTGGGGTTGAAGTTAGATGGTAGATCTGAGATATTTCCCAACACTGGTGATTTCTAGAGAACAGATGAGAAGAGAAGAAAAGAGAGATAGTATGCTGCCTTTCTATTGTTGCATGGTAAAAATATAATAAAAATGTTTTTCATCTGTTTGGGACAAAAGGGATTTAGTTCAAATAAAACTGAAAGAAAAAATAAACAAGCAAATAAAAAAAGGCTTGTGGATATTACTGTTCTAACTCCGTCTTCCTGTCTTTCAGGACACAAACAAAATCAGTTTACATGACATAGAAGCATGAACCTATCCTGGAATCTGTGAGATTTGCTCCCTCTGCTGACTTATCGACACATTGAAAACCCACAGTGACGGATCCACGATGTACGTAGAAACAGGCACACCTACTGTCGCGTTTTGGTAATAACGGACAGCTTTTCTCCAGAGGGAGAGAGGGTCAAGACAGTTGGTTCAATCTTGTAGCCATGCTTCAGCAGGGCAGAACACTTGGTGGCAGTGTTGAGGAGGTACCATGTTCCTGCCATCTGCAACACATATAGTCAGGTAAATGGAAAAAGTGCGCTTTTACACAATGCAAGCACAATCTCTTTGTAGAGCACTGCCTGTAAACTGAATGTTTTCTGTTGTGCTCATCGTGTATGGGACTAAATATGCACCAAAAGTCCAACACCACCAGCCATTCAGCCCTATCTTGATATGTACAACTGTTTGGACCACCAACCCATTGAAGTAAATGGGTTGCTTGAAATGAGGGAGACTTTTTGTGAGGCTGGGGTCTTCTCAGCCATGTGTTTGTTTGCCTCAAAGGGGGACATAATGTTTTGTAGGCTTCTTTAAATGATGATCAAACATCAATTTGTACATTTTTAATTTTAAAAGATATATCTATATAACAGTTGCATCTCTATCTAGCTATTCATATATAATGATATTGTGCAGGATAATGTGACCTCTGATTCAGCGCAAGTCAGTTGAGGGTAATAGAAGATAGGTCAGCAAAAAAACCACACTCACACTAAATAATTCAGATGTATTATTTACCTCTTTATCTTCCAATGCCCAGTTTTTATTTTACCGAAAATGCCTGTATTGCCTAAACTTAATATTGACACAGTTACACAAACATATCCAAAGTAACAGCCCCCCGCCCCCACTAATCCATAAAAATGCTCAATGTATATTTGCTCTAAATGACAAAAAGAAAAAAAATCACATACTTCAAATCCTGAATATTTCCCATTGAATTTGATTTAGTTTTTCATTTTATTTTTTATTTTTATCATTGATTTTGAGGAAACAGATTAGTGAGAACCAGAAAATATGTTATGTACAAAGGTCAGGTACACAGAACAGTTTGCTGTGGTGCAGCTAAAAACCTGGACACAGGTCATCCTCTAATGCAACCAAACTGAGTTCTTCTCTTTACAGCGCAGCCTTATCATGTATCTTTTTTTCTTAGTATTGTCACTATTTACTTTGAACGGAACTTAAAACTGTCACTTTATGCAAAGTTATGAGTAATTTGAACTTTTAATAAACACATTACAACTCAGTTTCCAAGAAAAAAAAATTGGGATCTCAGTTTTGATATTAGAATATAGTTTTTACGCATTTCTGTAAAAATATAGGTTTTTACATTCTTCCTGATATTTGCATTCTGTTTTTGTTCACATTTATCTCTCAAGGAACAGGACTGAGCCTTTAATTTGCTCTCCAGTCTCTTACCTGATTGATGTTTATGTTCTGGCCGGGTGGGGTCTTGTCAACGGGGTCAACCTTTGGCTTTGGTTTAGGTTTTCTTTGAGGCTTTGGCCGACTCTTGGCTCCCCCTATGGCCTCTGTTGGATTTAAGAGACATATGCACATCAACACCACCACAGCTAGCATTAAACGACTTGTTCCAAACATCGTCGCAATGAAGACAATATGCTCAAAAATCTTTCTTCTAGTCCAATCGCTCTGCTCCCCTCTGTCTTAATTATGTTTTTTCTAATTCTACCCCTATCTTTGTCTTGGATTTTGTTCACTACTGGTCCTTTCTCCTCTCTGTTATTCCTTATCTGCTTTACTGAACTTACCACTCAATATCCCAGAAGATATGGAGGGCAGGAGACCAGCAGTGTGAAACAGAGGATGGTCTGTTCAGCTAAATATTAACTTGGTTAGCTGGCAAAGATGAATCCATTCTGAAATCCTGCAGCAGTGTTTCTAAACTACAGGGGGCAGTAATAACTTCTCATTAATACCACTTTAAATACTTAATATTTAAAGATATATTAAGTTCTCTTTAAGAACTTAACACCTTTATCCTCTCAAAGAAGGAGCCAAATATGAATTTCATGAAAAATGACAGCGTTTCACTCTAAACTTCCACTATTTTAGAGTTTCTGTGTTTTTAATGAAGAAAAAAGAGGTCAGACAAAAACAGCTAATGAAAACCTTTTTATTTGACATGAATAGATTAATGAGCACAGAAAGACAAATCTTTTGTATTATATTCTCGTTATTGAAATAATTGTTTTCAACAAACATAGGTTTAGATTTTTATTGTAAAGCCTAGATTTCTCTCTGGTGCAAATATCCACTGTTTGTAAAACAGAAACTCAAAAGTTTACTTCCGACCAGTACATTCAACCAGTAAGATCTTCAATACTGCACACAATCTCTCAATTCTAAACATATTTAGGTCAAAAGAAAGGAATAAATGTTCTGGTTAAACACTAAAACCAGTTATTAACCAGTATCTGAAGCGAAAGCATCACTTTTGCTCATCCTTATCCGGTGTGCCGTTTTCTCTGGGTTTGAATTTGAGGGCGACACTGTTGATACAGAATCGCTGACCTGTTGGGTCCGGTCCATCATCAAACACATGACCAAGGTGGGCATCACACTGTGTGACAAACACACAAAAATCACAAAACCCATTTAAATTCTCACATCTACTCTTTTATCAAATATAAGACAAAATGTTAAAAAAAAAAAAAAAAATAAAAATAAAAAAAAAAACTAACACAATTATACCAAACAAATTGAACTTCAGGTCCATGGCTCAAGAAACAACTCACATTTTTACAAAGAACCTCTGTGCCAGCACTGCCCAGGCTGTTGTCAGGACGACGAATGATGGAAGCGTGGCTTTCATCGCACCCCCAAGTCCCATGAGCCTCTTTGAAAGCTGGCCAGCCTGTCCCCGAGTCATACTTGGCCTCTGAACTGTGAAGAGAGGAAGTGAGATTTCCATATTAAGTATCTCTTCAACATTCTTGGAGAAAATGTTATCCTGGGATTTTAAAGGACTGTAGGCTAATCCAGATGATATGGAGAGCTGTGTAGGAAATACTTCTCTGATGGTTAGATACAAATGTAGAATAACAAAACTGCAAAAACTAATACTTATCTACAAAACTATCAGAAAATAAATTAGATAAAATAGCAAGAAATCTATGAAAACATTGATGTTGAATTTTTAAAAACGTGAACATGTAAAGGGAGTTAGAATTATACATATATATATATATATATATATATATATATATATATATATATATATATATATATATATATATATATATATATATATATATATATATATATATATATATATATATCTGTTTGTCCGTCTGTCTGTCTGTCTGTCTGTGTACAACAGTCATAGAGGAAATTTGTTCAAAGGGAGTGGGAGAAGCTCCAGCTATGGCTCCTTTTATTCCATATATGTAAATGTTTACCTGAAGAGTGGAACATCACAGCAGACACAGTGGTACATCCCCATTTCATAATGGTTCAAGTAGATCCCACTAAAAGGCTGACACAAAACACAATATTTTACCAGTTTACCATTTACAACCTTTTGTTTCTGTAAGTATAATACAGCAACTTGCCATGTTTAATCCACATAGACATTACTCTTTGTTACTGCACTTAAGTCATGCATTGGACTGATTAGAGCTGACACAGGTCAGCAGTACACTGTTGATCTAAGTCCACCAGGAACTTTGCTGCCAGAAACTATATGTATGTCAGACAGTTGCATCAGATAAGTGTTGGCTGAAAACCTCTATATTGTGTTTCATCTACAAAGGGCACTACGGTGCATTGACATTAGAGAAAACCATAAACTATTTCATAAAACGCTCTCACCTCTTCTGTTCCTTTCTCTCTGGTGACTACATACTGCTCTGGGGTCAGTTTCTTGTGCCAGTCGGATGTCTTGTTGTAACGTGTGAGAGACTGCAGGCCTGCACAGAGCATAGATCACACATTCTCTACACTTAAAAGATAAATGACAAAACCAGGAGAGCAAAATCACCCACTGGTAAATTGAAAAGAATACACACTCAAAAATAGAGGTACCATCTTGTACCTAAAAAGGTACGAATGCTTGTCGCTGGGGGTGTACTCTTTTGAGAGACATTTCTGTACCCTTCAGTTCTGGTCTATTTTTGTACCTTATCAAGTTCAACCTCACCTTATCAAATTATGGTTTTTTTATGTTTTCACAGCATTAGGCCTGGTCCATGCAACTTAGCAATATTATCTTATCTTTAATCTAGAAATAATCTTCAAAAACTCAAAATACTGACCAGACATACACTTAGTTTGCAGCATCTGACCTTCATTGTCTGGTGTAGTAAATGACTGTTAAGTAGTACTACTGTCATCACTCAACTCTGCTCTAGTTTGTAACATTACAGCCATTAACATTACATTTTTCAATGCTGCAGGTACCCTTATGGTCAAAATGGTACAAATTTGTACTTTATGTCACTTTGAACCCTTTTTCGTACTCTGAAGGTGTGCTTCTGGTCTCTTAAAGACCAGTATTGTACTTTTGAGAGAACATTTCTTTAAAATGTACCTATAGGTACAGAAATGTCCTTATCTTGTACCTCTATTTTTGAGAGTGTATATTCATGGCAGAGTTGGAATAGTCTTTTGCTTCAGAAAACACAAATAACCGCAGAAGTTGGGGGAAACTGAGAAAATGTTTGTGATCGTGTAACCCTTATTTCTACGACACGACAAATCAGAGTTACACTCGCATGACTTTGGGTTTTAAGATTATTCGGTAGTTGTGAGATTTTTAAAAGCATTATTTAAATGTTGACTTAATAAATCCGAGATAACTTCCCTTAAATATTTTTTTACT
The DNA here is from genome assembly GCF_933228915.1 of Telmatherina bonti. NCBI lineage: Eukaryota > Metazoa > Chordata > Actinopteri > Atheriniformes > Telmatherinidae > Telmatherina > Telmatherina bonti. Next base: position 14,233,452 of record NC_136618.1, read on the forward strand.
TGAGTATCTTAACATGATCATTTACAGAAGTGCCTTTAAACAGTCTAAAAAGCCCCTAACTTTGCAGATCAAGTGCAGCGCTGCAGGTTTTCCGCCGCAGGTCGTTGCTCAGCAGAAACCTACCTTTGGATGTGGACACCGGGCGCGTGAACAGCGGGATCCTCTTCGGTATCGCCGCAGGTCTCACCGGCGCGTGTCGGGAAACGAAAACCAGGAGACGGCCAACGAAACGAGACATGATTGCTCCTGCGGTGTCAAGTGTTGTTCAGAGTCAAGTTCAGCGCAGATAACAGCGGAGCCGGGCGCTCGCGCTGCAGCGGGATCGTTCATGCTGCGGCGAGTTCGCGCTGGTCCACCAGGTCAAAAATCACACTTCCAACTGAGCAGGTCAAAGAGAGGGCAAGCGGTGCCTTTTTATTGCTGCTGACGTGCAAAGAGCATTTTATTATCACTGCGCGGCTTCTCTGTGCTTTATTAGAAAGAGTAGATAGAAGAATTAGCTTTGTGTTTTTCCAGAGTTGACAACTCCACAGTGAATATTATCACTACTACTACTACTTAAAGGTATATTATGGGTTCTTATACATTTTGAATAGTCTGTGGTGAGGGATCTGGAGCAATTTTGACTTGTGCATTCATGTAAATATCCAACTGATGTCAGCATTTTATTGTTTATTTTGAAGCCGTGGAGCATCCCACACTGATGAGACATTGTCTATATAGTCTGATACTTCAGGGCAGCAGGGGTATTGAGTGCCAGTAAATTTCCAGGCTGGTGCATAAGATCCACTATGTAGTAGCAGGGTTGTGAAGAGCTGTGCTTGTTGATGGGACTCTTATTGAAGAGGAGAACTTCGTTCCAAGCCCTGTTGTACTCGCCCCTAACCAGGGTGCAGCTCATTCCAATGCAGTCAGCGAGATACTGAAAAGTTCAGAAGACAGCGTGGAATGTGATCATTAGAAAAGTGCATATGCTACTGACTCCAAAAGAAAGGGTGGATGAGACAGATTTAGCAGGAGAGAAATGTTTAGACAGAAAAGATAAGCTGCTAATGAGATCTGGTAGTGTAGTGGTACCTTGAACAGAAGAGCTCTGTGGTAGTAGATTCCCTTGCTGATCAAACCAATGGGAACAACATTAGACTGCAGCTGAAACTTGAGCTCACTGAGGTGCATAACCCATGGGAACTCATGCAGCTTTTCCACTGGCACCACCCCACCCATGGCTTCACTCACCAGCCTGACAGACACAAGAAAAACCCATGACAGCACTGAGATATTCATGATGAGAAATGTTGCCACAGAATTGTTTTTAGCTGCATCTGCTTTGGAATTTCAGTGTTTAATTGGTTTCCATGGTTTTGAAAAGTTGGACATCATGATCCACAAAACCTTTACATTCTTGCTTTATTTGTGATGCGCCCGCTGCATTAATGTGTCACCTGGCCAGGGCGGCATACTGCTGTCGCTCGTCATTCAGAAGGCGGATGGATTCCTTGGCCTCTTTCTCTAGCAACTGCAAAGCCACATCGCCAGTCTTTTTGTCATGTTGTCTCACTGTTAGAGACTCAGAATCGGCCTCGTCTTTCTGTTTTTCCTCTTCTTTCTTTCTCCTACATTAAAAACAAAGATTTAAGTCAAACAAAAAGTGAAAAAGATCAAAATTCCAAATCTGTTCAAATAAAGTGGAGCGAAGTAAAAGGCACAAGTAAGTCCTCTGTTTTCCTCAAGCTGGTATAAGTTGATCATTTTGCCATGAAAGAACCTGTTACGGCCTTAAAAATGACTTGGACTGTGACTTTACACCTTGATAATCTTTCATTAAATGCAGATCAATGGATGTCCTAAAATAGCCCGTCCCCCCACATCTGTGCTATCTTTCAGCCATAAGGTCAGCAGGGGCTACAAGGGGCAAGTTATGAGAAGTTAGGCTGGCTTTACCTTCTTATCTTAGCTTGTGCTTACTTTTCATTTTGGCTGCTCCTCAGAGCATGCAAAACACTTTTATAACCCCATCTCACAATCCTTTAAGTGCCCATTCCTCCAGTCTGCTCTGTCAGACATTTAGGCTGCCTGACCTTATTTAAGTCTGCTCTTCAGATTTAAATACCTGCCATTTTCTCATAATATGTATTTTAATGTATAAAACAATATTTAGCGCATGTTATGGTTAAATAATGTGCGTACACTGAGGTGTTTTTTTCACATATAATCATGCACAGATGTACTCACTTTGGTGTCTTCTTGCTGCTGTGGTCTGATTCAGATTGGTTGCTTTGTCTGTCTTGTGGCACATCTGCTGTCTCTCTGATACAAGATGTGAATAAAAAGATTTATATAGATGTTCCCCGGTCCTTGTTACATGTGAGTTTTAAATATATACCTCATATATACTGCAGGTTTCTGTTATGCATGTATGAATGGGTATGTTTTGTCGTAGGATATCAAATAGATAGATTCCAAATGGCTTATGCTAATAAAATATAATATTTCATTCTATGAGAAATTATTAGCCTCTGTCATGAAATACTGTTCATTTTAATGGTCACAAGAACCATTTGCTATTTTTTATTGTTATGTGTCAAAGAAATCCCTTTGTTTTTGTTTCTGAAATACCTCTGCAATATCTGGATGCAGTGCATGTGTAAAAACTGTGTAAAAACACTTAATCATTTATATCGAATTTACAACATAAAACAAAAGATCTGGCCAAAAAGGGTTTTGGAGTGTAAAAGATACAAAAGTTAAACAGGGAATTGTGTTTTTTAAGAAATGAAGAGAAATCAAAAACCTTAAACTAATTTTGGTGAGTGTCTTTTTGTTTTTAAAAGGTAAACTCGAGTCATGTAACCCCACAGGAAGACCCCAAATGGATTACATAACATGCTGCCTAAGAATGCATGAGTTGTGTATGTACATGTATGCAAAGGGGGCACCAAAGGAAAGGGTGGTCATGAGGTACCCTAAGGGGGTACTGCTCTCTTTTACAATGGAAGCGTGAGTGAGTGTGTGTATGGACTGGCTTTCATTAAGTAAAGCAGTATGCATATGTGTGTGTTTCACTGGAAAAGCGTGCTTTAAGTGTTGGCATCTTGAAGCGCATCTTCATGAGCGTGAATGTCTGTGCTCCTTTACCTAAGTGTAGGAGCCCATGAGTCTGAACACAAGGGGTCTGAATGTGTTGAGATCTTAAAAGGGGATCATTTACCCAGTGAGGCCACATGAATGGGGCACCGAAGGCAATAGGAGAAGGAGGGAAAAAAAGGAAAGAAAAAGAAGCATGGGCAGGATAGAGCACTGGATTGGAGCAGACAGGGGGAGTGGGATAGTAATTGTACAACTACAAAAAAACCTTTCAAAATACAAACGGCTCTGTGACCGACCTAAAATAATATTCTTTATGATTGTTAGTGCTTACATGTTATCACTTCAGCGTATTATTTCAGTTTGCTTTTGTAGTATGGTGGACTGATATGGTTGATGTTATGGGAAATGCTGTAAAACTGTAAAAATCATATAGTGTTTAGTGACTATATTTCTTATTTAAAATGTATTTTTTCACAAGCTTTTACAGCTAACTATTAATGTACCCTCATAATTTGTTTCTGACATTTCTATTTATACATGAAGACATGTGGTGTTGGATTCATACTCTGTTGCAGTTGTGATGGCAATAATGGCTCGGTGCTGGTCCACTGGTTTCTTGGACAGTTCTTCTAAAGTCAGAACCCTCTGACCTGAATGAACCTGTGAGATAAAAACAGGCCTTAAAGAACGTCAACTTTAATTGTTTAATATGTGACAGTTCATCATTTATTTGTGAAAAACAGAAAGAAGACAGCTCATTACATGAGTCCTGGGAAGAAAATGAGAAGGAAAGAAGTCTGATTTGCAGATCTGTTCAAAATTGTTTTCGCTGCTTTATTAATGACCAGAATGGTCATTTTGTGCTTTTCTCATTGAAAAAAAAGTTCACATGAAGTAGAAGTTGTGGGAGACTAAAAGTCCAACTAGTGGTATCATTAACTGAATATACACTAAACTAATCAAGACATTTCAGTTACCAGACCCAACCAAGTTATGACCAACCGAGTAAGACAAATAAAAAAGCTTTCTTAAAGTCCTATAACTATTATCCACTTACAATAGTTTATGTTGTTGGCTTAAAGGAGACTGTAGAAACACAATGCTGGTTATAATGCACGCCTAACCAATAGTACTATCAAAATTGGGTTGATAAAGAGCTTAAACACCAAACCAAACTTGCTTCTGGGAACCAAAAGCCTTGACATTACACATCAGATTAACACATTAGCCTCTTGTGGTTAAAATGGATTAGGAAAGTTTTTTTATTCCATCTGTTTTCAACTATGAATGAAAATAACTGAAACATTTGTCTTGCATAAAATTGTTTGTGCTATCTAAGAGGCATTAAGTCAAAATGCCCAGGATAAAAGACCCAATTCCCACCTGTCCACTCCCTTTGGCTTTTACACACATGAACTTTTTCCATCCCTGAAACTAAGGACTGTCATTTCTGGGAAACATAAATATAGAAAAAAATCATTCAGAAAATTTAGTCTAGACTTTATGAAACCATATTTTCACCACAATTTACCATTCACCATAACTTCCTTTCCTTAACTAATTTGCCTCTCAGGACTTCTCTATGAACTATAACAGTGAACAAACCTTCCCAGCATCGTAGAAACCATCTGTAATGATATCAGTGTAAGACAAAAGTCCCGTCAGGCTGTATTTAACAGACAAGTTGGAGTTAAGCAGGCTGGCCATGGCCAAGTTGCTGAAACTGTTCCTACGATTTGCTGACTGGCTGATTTCCTGAAGTATCTCAAGAGCCCTGAGACAAAAATAAACATAAGAAACAAAAAACATATACAAATATTTAAATACAAATAATAATAACTAAACTAAATCCCTTCGTACGCTTGCTCGTTTAGACCTACTATAAAAGACTAATACTGCCATCTACTGTCTGTTTAATAAAATACATCATAGTGACTAAATTTTTTGTTCTTGGTTTTTACACAACAGTGCTCCTCTATTATTTCTGTCATTACCAGTTATTCTAAAATGTAATTGTGAAAAGCCATTTCTTTATTTTACCCAAATTTGCACATCTCCACAGCAGTGGGTGTATCACAGGCACAGACATGCACTGCAAAGCACACGTTGTGCAGCAACTCCTTGTGATTGGAATGCAGCAAACTGACCAATGGTTGAAGGCCCCCAGCTTTTTGCAGCTATGTGAGACACAGAGTGTAAGTTAGATAGTCCTGAAAAGCTTGCAAAGTACAGTTTTTAAAGCTTCATATGAACTACTGATTCTCAGGATTTGTTGTTGTTTTATATCTGATGCAGTGGGCTAAGAGAACAGTGAGAATAAAAAACAGCTTTATTAAAATTAAAGGAAATTTTGTTGTATGAAATACTCCATGTGTTGTTTACAAACAGTGATTAAACAAACACAAACCTTCATCCTGGCTTCTTTATCACAGGCTAGTGCCGCCACACACAATGTGGTTCTGACTACAATTTCTGTATCTTTGGACTTCAAGAGCTCAACCAAGGCCTCTATGGCTCCACATGACAAGATGCTCGATCGTGTGATCTCCTGTCCTGCTATGTTGCAAAGTGTGGCAGCAGAATAGGCCACTGTCTTTGGACAACTTCCATACAGCTGCTGGATGAGCATCTCATGCCCCCCTGCCTCATACACTGCACTGAAAGGTAAACACAGAAGTGGATGATGGAGACCTTATGCCTTATGCCACAGCTGACACATTGTTACACATTTGTAGCTCCAAACAACATAGCATTGCTGTAATATATGTCTCCAGAGAGAGAGTGAAGGTAGTCGGGGGTTAGATGCATGAGTGGTAACAGTCCTGAGAACTTCTAAACTGTTGCCTACAGTCTTTTTTTTTAAGAGTGGTGCACTATTTACCATTAGTATACCTGAAGCATTTAGCCTCTCTGGGATTCTGTTACTGCATACCTTGTTGGAAAATAAAATATTTACCTCCGCCAAGGAGGTTAGGTTTTTACCAGCGTTTATCTGTTTGTTTGTCTGTTTGTGTTCAAGATAACTCAAAAAGTTACGGATGGATTTTCATGAAATTTTCTAGGAGTTGTTGGAAATGGAAAAAAAAAGAAACGATTACATTTCGGCAGTGATCCGGATCACCGTTTGGATCCAGGAATTTTTAAAATTATTCTTTAACATTGTGCTTGCCAAGGTTTGCGCTCTCCAAGTGTTTTTCTAGTTAGTATTGAAATGCTCCACCAGTATATTGCAGTCTTTGTTAACTGGGGTTTAAATTATTTTAGTATTGCTGCATTCTATTGTTATAAAAATGCAACCATGTATCCACTTCTTTGGAATCAGGTTTGTAGTTTACTAAGGGGAATAAGATTTACATGACTTGTTTCATTATGATTTATAACAGCACTGTGATGGAGGACGGAAGATAAGAAGGGGCTGAAGATGTCACTCACAGGGCATTGAGTTGGTTGTCATGTGTGAGGCTGGCGAGGGCTTCTGTCGCTGCCTCTCCCAGCGCCAAGTTCTCACTATTCAGGAATTGTACCACAGCAGGAATAGCACCTGAAACACATGGAATACCAGTTTACTCATATCTCATTGTTGTTAGTATGCCAGGGTTGTGGTGGTCCAGATACTGTATATGTACCCAAGTCCCTGAAGCTTTCTTTGCTGGCAGGGTAGAAGCTCATAGCAGCCACAGCCTGACAGGTAGATGCCATCACACTGACGTCTGACACAGACAGAAGCTCAACCAGAACTTTCTCTATACCCAGCTCATGGAGCAATCTACGGCTCTCACCTACACATATACATGCACACAAACAACAACACAAACATTTATCAACAAAAAGTATTTTATAAATTGTTTGTTGGATATTTAAAAATTTTTTTTTAACACACATCTTTTTGTGTTCTTACAAATCTGAGCCATCCTGACGAAGCATTTCACTGCAGTGGACTGGATCTGAGGCTTATTAGGGATGAGAAGGAATTCCATCAGTCTTGTCAGTCCTCCACTATTGTGGATCAGCCGGATAGTCTCACGTTCATTCAAACAGTTAGCCACTACTTGTAAGGCCTCAGCATGTAGGTCACTTAAATCCTGTAATAAAAATATGGCAAGAGCAGAGTTTGCAGAAGATGTGAATCTTAAACAGTATAAAAATGCATTTAAAAAAAATACAAATAATCCTTCATTACTGTTTTCTTACTATGTCCTCTTATCATTGTGTTTTACCACATAATGATAGGTTAAATACAATTGATACCAGATGTGACTGCCTCTTACATACACCCACCATATTACTGAGGATATCCATGAGCTTTTCAAATCCCTGCTGTTCCCTAAAGGAGTTGCACGTATCAGCAGTGACACTCTGTAGCACCTTTAACGCCAGATGCTGAATGACAGGGAAGTCTGACCTTAGCAGTTCCAGAAGTGGAGGGATCCCACCCAATACATGTACTGCTTGACGGCTTTGGTAGTCCTTCATATGGCAAATTCAAAGAATTAACAAAAGCTTTGCAAAGATTTCAGAACTATCTGTTTGACACCATCCTGACATTTTACACAAAGTATTTATATGCTCCCCTAGACTTCAATATTTGAATTACCTGAACTAAGTTAAAGATTGTTTCTACTGAATTCTTCTGAACATCTGGGTCGGAGCTGGATAAGAGGTGGATTAAAGGTGCCAGGCCGTTGTTTTCAAAGATCTGCACCTTGCAGACAAAATCCACTGATAGAGGGGCGAGACATAGCGTCGCAAATTCATGGACAACTGTCTCCTCTTTATTTAAAGAAAGTTATATAAATGACAAAAAGAAAATTAATTAGGAATCAGAAACATAACTTCCTTTGGTGTTTAATGGAAAAAATAAAATGAATGTGTTTGCTAAGATTACAACTTCTATTCGTCTTAGAAATAAAGACAGCAATAAAAATGACTCACCTTCAACAGAGAGTTTTTCTACAATTGATGGGATGACATTTATTTTTTTCAGAGCATTTTTTACATGACCTTTCAATAAAAACAAACAACAAAGTCACAAGTCAACAAGTTATCAAGGCTTTTCATCAGTCTCAGTCTGTTAAAACATTGGATTCTGACACTAGCGACTGTAAATTGTCAAACAGCTGACAAGCAGGAAAACAGTTGGGAAACTTTTACGCTACCCAAACAGTTGGACAAGTTTATTCTGTAATTCACAAAAATCCATTTCAGCTGAGTCAATAATAGTACCATGTTGTATGACACACACCATTGGAGGCCATAATGCCGAGGGCCATGATGGCGTTGCGTCTGACCAATTTATTGTTGTGCGTTATGAGCTTACAAAGAGGATGCAATGCCCCAAGTCTCAACAGAGAAACCTTGTTCTCATCTCCTATCAACAGGGGGAGACAGTAAACAAGAAAATTCAACAGTCACAAATAATAATAAAGATATTATTATTGTTTAAAAGTATAATATTGTGGAAAAAATAAACAAGTAATTTGCCTCATATTACAGATATGTTAAGTTAGATAAGAAACTGTCTTTTTAATTTGTGAAGTGGGTTACAAAAAATAAAATAAAATTAACTGAAAGTGTGGATGGTGTACTGTACCTTTTTCTGCAAAAGTATAGAGTGCTTCGCATGCTTTTATTAATATCTCCTCCTCTGGGGAGTTCAACAGCAACACTGCTGTTGTTAGGGTTTTACTCTCTACGGGGAGCGGCTCAAACTGAAAGTCAGAGGACAGAGTGAGTATAATACACTCTTATAATGACAAATGTCTGTCCTGGGTATGAGTTCAAACCATCTATTTCGGTGCAGACTAAAGAAAGCTTACAAGTTTAATATAACCTGACTAGCAGGGCAGCTTACATGACGGGAAAAACATGGTTTTCATTAATCTCTCACCGTTTCCTTGCATGGGGTTGCGCTGTCTTTCCGCGACTTCTTCTCCATCCTGCCGTCAGGAGATTTTTGTGTCTAAAGAGGTTATTAATAGCAAATAGTCGTTCAGTGGTTGTTTAATGCCGTCAACTCTGAACTGAGCTAGCTAAACTCCTTATTACCTTTTCACATACAGGCTACGAAACCAGTTTTTGACTATACAACACCAAGTAGCAGGCTGTACCTTCAGTGTTTGGAAAAGAAGCCTGACACAATGTTGCTAGGCAACGGGTCCCAAGTTAGGCCGAATTATGGTTTTATCTACTTATTTCCTTTTCAATCAATAACTTTTCCTCGAGGGTACAAGATTTAAGTAAAATTATGGTTTAACTAATTATTTCCTTTTCAATCAATAACTTTTCCTCGATACAAGCACATTTAAGTAAAATGTCGAAAGTACGGCGATGAGGTAGTCTGTCAAGAAAATAACTAATGTAGATTTCGACATCAAGGAAAAAATACTTGCACACAAAGCTGCAGGCTGAGTCCTGTAGAAAACAATTAAAGGAAAATGTGATTTGGTGTCTGCTGGAAGAATGTGGACCTGTCCTGTTCATGCAATACGGGTATAGTAGTATAAATGTACTGCTGTGACTCATAAAACAAATTAGGTCCACACAGCATCAGCAACTTGAGGCCTCCTGCTTTCAGTGAGGTACTGACACAGCAATGTGCCAGTGGAAACAGCATAGTATGCACCAGAAAAACCACATGACCTCTAAAGACATTACCTCTAGTGGTGAGGGACATTATCACTAAAATGAGCCTTAGATTAATCTCAACTAAAGCAAAGAAAGAATGGGGAGGGGTGGGTGTGTAACAGGATGACATACAGCCAGTTCTGCATTAAAAAAATTTAAAAAAAAAAAAAACAAAAAAAAAGAAACAACAAGAGGATGGAGAGTGAAAAAAGCTTGATCGTGAATGACTATTTCTGCTTTAGTGATATCGTTTGTCGTACAATATCATCAAATGCATATTTAGATGGTTATTAAAGAGCTTCACGAGCAAAGAGGGAGCTCAGGCCCGATGGAGGGAGGGAGTTACAACGAATCAGCGCAGCAGACACTGCAAAGCTCAGCCTGTCACCTCCCATCCGTCGAGCTGTCACTTGACAGCAGCACACATGAGCATCTATGCCGCTAAGTCGGAGTTGACCACCCGTTGATATTACGTCGTATTATCTTCTTCTTTTGAAACAGGAACAGATCCTGACAGGATGAACCCCTGTCATGTTTACGGACTAGATACAAACGCGTATGTGGAGGGCTGAGCCGCTTGCTACTTGTAAGCAGTTAGCTTGTAGGCTAAAGATAGTCCGGTTCGGCTTTGTGGAGAGACTAATGTTATCAGGTCGTATAGGATAGCAGTTCACTACCATCCATATGTAATTTTATTTTTTTTTTTTTTTTTTTTTTTTACAAAGCTTTATTATAATTTATTTCTCAATAGCCCCGGGGCTTCGGGCTTTTTTCTGCTGTCGTTACGTTTTTTACTTTTACGAAATTTTATCATTGGTGTTTGCTAGCTAGCTAGCCAGCTAATCGGCTAGGCTAATGCCAGCTCAGTGAGCTCACGTCGCAGAGCTCCGTACGAGTCAAGGAAGGAAGACTGGTGATGTGGGCTGGGGGAAAGCAGAAGACTTTTGGGTGAGGCAGAATAACATCGTTAGCTTTTTATTAATATTTTCCGACCAGATTTCTTAAGCTAGGGCCGTATTTTCAGCCAAACTGAGGTTTTGATGCTGGCTAAATGAATAGTATTGGTATTACTGAATCGTGATCTGTTGGCCACCGTGCCAGCTTCAAGTGAGGACACTGTCAGGATCATCGCAAGGACTGCAGTAACTAACCAGTTTGTATAAATATGGCATCAGCAAGCAGCATTGCAGCGTCTATCGCGAGCAAAACGAAGACCAAGAAAAAACACTTTGTTGCTCAGAAAGTGAAGCTCTTCCGTGCCAGCGATCCTCTGCTCAGCGTGCTGATGTGGGGAGTCAACCACTCGGTGAGTCAGACCACCTCATATCCGTATACCGATCCCCCCCTCGGCATTTGATGGTCCACATCAAGCCGTATTTGCTGTCAAAACTACGAATGTCTGTGTTGTTGCTCTACTCTGATGTATAGGAGATGGCATCTGTCCAGTTGTTTGTCAGTGTAGCTGTCACAAACTGCAGTGCTGTTATCCCACAGCAGATCAGTAGGCACGCTTGCTTTATTTACCATTAAGCTTTTGTAAGTCACAACATTACATTTGCATACATTATTCTTTGATTTTGATGTATGCATGAGAGTGTATGTGTGTGTGTGTGTGTGTGTGTGTGTGTGTGCGTGCGTGCGTGTGTGTGTGTGCGCGCGCGCGCTTGAGCAAGTAACCCTTCTTTGGCTTCCTGTTGTGCACACATGTAGGATAAGCTCCTTGTGCTCCGTGTCATGAGAGAGCAGATCTTCCCATGCTAGTCAGCTTATCTCTACTCTCCTTGTCTTCCTTTGCTAAATATCTGCTCTGGGCCAAAACTTGAATGCTGGGGGTGTGTAAACTTGGCAAGCAAAGGACATACAAATATTTCTGGCATCAAATAACAAGTATTCACCTTTTAAACAAAAGTTTGACAGTTTTATATGCAATGATTGTGCTTGGTCCATAGAGTGTAAGGCATGTAATCTAAAGTTTGTATTTTAAATTCCTTAGTTCTTTCTATCAGAGTACTGTGTGAAGACTTTACTTTATTTGTTTGTATCTCATAACCATAACATAGTTATCAAGCAAACCTACTCCAGGCATAACCTTAAATGGTGCTCCAGGTTAAGGACAGCTATTTTTCTATATCTAGGCTTACCAAAAGAGCTAAAGACTAAGTGAACATCAATACTGATTTATTGTTGATATACATATTGATTTATATGGTGATTAAAAAATCATTTTAATAGGAAAAAGCAGTAATCAAGATAGTTATAATAAATAAAAAAAAGTAATTCACTTTTTTTTTTTAGCTTAATTTGGGAACGACATAGTTTTCACTGTGTGTATTACAGGTTTCTGCTGTACTAATGATATTGATTTACTATTAAATCAATAGGATTGATTTAATGCAAATTGCCCTTCATTCATTGTTTAACATTTAAAAAAGGGTAAATCTGGGCCACATAGTTCTGGGGACTAAAGAGACTTGCGTTCTTCCAATATTTTGTTTTTTATTTGTGTGTGGTGGTCAGGTGTGTTTAAATATGATATTTTTCCTTCTTCTCGTTTGTCTTTATCCTTATTGTGTGATTTAATTAAGCTTTGTTACACACATATTATCTCCTGAGCATGACCTAATTAATCTCCAAATTGATTTGTTAGAGCTCAGTTGCTGGTGTAGAGGTCAGTGCTTATGCTTTTTCCCCTTAGTTCATAATGCTACTTTATTTGTTTACCATCACACATTACAATAACACTGATAACTGGTTTATTTGTATTCCTGATAAGATTATTATTATTTCAGTGTATAAAGTTTGTGCTGTGCCCTCATTTACCAATTTATTAATGTTTTGCAGGAAATGTCTGTTGTATATCCACAAATCTTGCAGGGATGTATTCAGATATTCCCTGTCTTGATGCTTTCAGAAACTGCCCCTACTTGTTACAGTATCTGTGCAGAAAGGAATAACTATAGATGCAAGTTAGTGTTTCATTTTACCTAAGTAACTTTTCATTTAGTAATTCATTTCTTCCTGGTAGGAGCTCTGTGGTTGTTAGGCAACATAACTAATTTTATGATTACAAATTCTTTAAAGTCTTTACAGCAAACGATGACTCACATCTTGTAATGCAGTTCTAAACTTTGCCACACAGCATTGTTTGGCATATTTTATTGCAAACATAGTCTTCCACAACTGACTGAAAGAAATGGCTCAGAAATGGAAGCTGTCAACTTCTGTTGCAGTCTGAAGGATTGCTGTTAAATTGGGATTACAAAACCTTAAATTAGCCTGATGAGTACTAAAGATCCAAAGGTGTAATTCTTCATCTAAGTTGTTGTCTGTAGTTGGATTACAGTCACTTGATTGTGGCGCTAATCCTGGATGGGGGTGGGGTAGTCAAGTAAGGTGCACAAGGTTTACCTCTGGGCAGCTTTGCAGTGATAATTCATTCTGTTGCCAGCTAAATTGCTCAACCCCCAATACATTGATTTCCTCTTGCAGTGTTTGGCTGAATAAATTTTTTGCTTACTGCTGTTCAGGCTTCGCATGTCACTTGAAATTTTAGAAAATTATTGATAAAGATTGACACATTGCTGAATGGTTCACCCATTAACATGTCAGTGGCTGAACAATTAATAGTTTTTTTTAATCAAAACTGCAATTTAAAACATTGCAATTAGTAAATCACAAAGGAGCATGATTAAATTTAATGTTGATTAGTGCGTTTTGAAGTTTCAAATTTGCAGCATCTACAGTTTGACAAAGCCCGTAGCTTCAGTCATCATCCCAGTCATATAAACATTGTGACAGTGACACTCAGCTGTGAAGTCACATCACATTTTCAAACCTGTTGTAGACTAAATTTCTAAAAATAACTGAAATGCTGGGACAAAAAATACAGAAAACAGTCCAACTTCTCTCTGGCCTGCTTGTAACCCAATGATTGCTGGGATAGGCTTCAGCTGTCTGCGACTCTGAATTGGACTAAGCAGTTAAGAAAATGAATGAATGAATGAGTACAACTTCTGAAATGTCCTGATGAAGTGAATAAGTATCATTTTACTGAATGCAGTCACTTTAAATATTCTTATAGTTCAGATCTCAGAGAACATTCATTCAGCTGCGCCTCCACAATGAATTTCAAGTTTTCAGCGTAATGCAAGCATTGCAATCTTCAAGTACTGGGAGAGCTTCGTGAACATGTATTTTTGTTTGCTTTTCAGGTGTTTTATTTTTATTGTCTGTGTGTGTACGTATATGTCTATGTATATCAGGATGGATTTCCACCATATGCAAGACATGTTGAGAAATTATGTGTTGTGGTGTGAATAAGATAAATATCAAACTGTTTAATCTTAATACAAGACAAATTATTAGCAAATGTAACCCTCAAGAAGAGTTCATATTTTGATGTCATCTCATGTAGTAATCCTCCATCTCTATGGACCATAGTTCTGCACAAATCCTGAAACACAGCTAAAATTAAATAGATTAAATCACAAACCGAATTGCAATATTTCTAAAAAAAAAAAAAAAATCAAAATTATATTTTATTTTAAAATCGTTAAGGCCTATAACATATGATATAAACCTAAGTTGATAACTCTGTGACCAGCAAAAGTAACAAAACACTTCCCGTCACCTTCAAAATGCTTATTGTCACAGTGACTGAGTAAATTTTTCATCTTGATTCCAAGAGAAAACCAATTAAACTACATATGTTTCCTCATACATGTTGAGTTATTAATATCTTAATTCAGTACTGGACCAGGATCGTATTTTAAATCTCCTTATGACCTGAATGTGGTGTGTAAGAACTGTCTATCTGCTGCACTTTTGCAAATCTACATGTTCAAACTATTCTCTTGGATTGCATATTATTGAGCTGGAGCTCTACCTCTACATTTCCTTCTTATGCCTCAGGCTACATGTCTGCTGTCTTGCTTTACCTTATTGCCCAAGAGAGTACTTTTTCTCCAATACCAGCAGCAACAAAATCTGCGTCAGGTCACCAGATTGAACTGTTTAAAGTAAAACTAAGGTTTTTTTAAACTTTAGTGTAAGAACTAAAGTTCTTTTAAATGAATGTAGGTTCATATTGCAAAGAGATTGCAGAAGTCACCTTGACCTGTAAATAACAGGATTCTGCAAGGAACAGGTAAAGGTGGAGGCCTAAGAATGCAATCAGATTTCAGAGGCAACGTGTAAATACATGCTTCAACATCCTCCTGAAAGTTTTTCTAATAGATTTACTCATAACTCAGTTGTAATAATGTTTTTTTTTTTAAATTTTTTTTAAAATGTTTTCATTAAAAGAAGATTAAAATCTTTTCATTTTTGGGATACAACTGATTTCTACAGAAATGAAGATTTTTAGAACCACCTGCAGGCATCTTAATCTGGGCTCCCAGCTACACTGAGTTGTCTTTAATGAAGGGGACTTGCTTGACCATGGAAGTACATGATAGTCCAGAAATATTGCCAGAAACCATGAGTGACTCACTGTCACATAAGATGTTAATCAACTTTTCAAACCATTGGCCACTGTTCCCAAAAACATGTATGACGAAAAACCTTGCACGGAAAATGACCTCACCTGTTAGCAGAGAATCTGTCATGCATCGCTAATAATTACTAAAATAGGTCAACATAATGACTATTGGTGATTACACAGTCTCTGCAGCCCATTAGTGGATGGATGGACACAGACCTCATCATACCAGACACATTTTTACATGTGAATTATTGTGCATATATATATATATATATATATATATATATATGTTTTAACCTGTATATATCCAGTTTGTCTACAGAGTTTTGCTTCCTATGTGAACACATCTGAGCAGCATTGTAATAGAAAAATATTCAACATAGCAGATCATGCTATGCTTCATATATGCTTCATATAAAACTATTAAAGGCATTACGGTGAGGTGCAGTGTTAAAAAAACTTTATAAAAGAAACTGATTGAAAAGAGAAAAATAAAGTAGATGATATGCATGGAATTAAGAGACCAGAAAAGATTTTTGTTCCATGTACCCAAATATTTTTTATATTTAATCCTTCTTAAGGAGAACTAAAGCATGTATTTAATTTCAAATAGGCATGTTCTATAAATATCTAAATTCTGTTTTAGATTGCAGCCTTTAGCCTGATCCTACAGATCTTAATGCAGCACAACAACAGATCAATGTTTTAGCCATTTTATACTGTTCGCTGGCATTTTAATTTGTTTTGTAAGCAACAGAAAACCCTTTAAAACTAGATGCAGCTGCCATGACAGCAGTACCACAGTGCAAAGCTGCTCTATAGCTATCAGAATCCCGTGAAATCTGTGACGTAAACAGTTCAAGAGTTGCTGCATTTCAAAGAATGTATATCATTTTAGATGCAACAACAGGTTTTAAAGTGATCAATTCTGTTGCCCACATGTAAAATGGTAAAGGCTAACATGTCTCTTTAAAATTAGCAATAGCCTTAAGTTCATTGAGGGCAAGTTATAACAAACAATTTTGGTGCTTTAGACACATCATTAGTGTTGTATCCCAAGTTCCTTGGGTGTTTCGGGTCTCACAGCAGACACCCTTGCCTAGGTGACCCAAACAGGGTTGATCAAATACAGATTGTCTTGTAGCCTGTAGCCATAAGTTCCCCATCTTGATCCACAGCCATCTCGTCGCTTTCTCTACTGCGTCTGTGATGTTTTTGATGGCTTTCCTCTTGTGCAAAGAAGAAAAATAAAACAACACTGGCTTGCTGTTACCAGTAGCAGCTATGTGATGTTTAATTAACAGCTTTAATTAATAGCTGCCACTTTTTTGTAATTGATTAAATTGAATAATTTGCTTAAAAGTTGCAGCCTTACAGTTAACTGCACATGTTGCTATAGTCTAATGGTCATTAAATATCATCATCTGGGCCAAAGATAATTCATTCACAGCCGGATGTGGCCCATAGGCCTCGATGTCTTAAACATCATGCATCATACTATGTTTCCCTTGCTTCTATAAATTCTGCCTCTCTGTCTAACAAACAGTAGCTGTGTCTGGTTCTGTGGATTGCATAAGAGGAAGATTCTATACATATCTGGAGGAGTGACCTACAGCTAATATGTGTGACGATTATGGGTGAAGAAAATGGAAAAGCTTGCACCTCTTATCCCAGTTCCCTGAAGCGATGACAGAAACAAGAACTCATTGAAGTTTCTTGTGGTTTTGTTCCTCTGTGCTTGTAATTATGTTTTAAAGTACAGATCTGGTGACTAATTTGATATATTGACAGGTGGCAGGGCGGAAGCACGTTAATTAAGACTAATTAATTAAGAATGATTAATAAAAAAATTCTCAAAGGAAAAAACAAAAAAAACACTTAACAATTAAAGCTGAGGATAATTCTACCTATAAGGCCGACAGATGTCTGCCATGTATAATTCATGTTATGTTGTTTTAGTGTCACTAAGATTAGCAGCAATAGTATCTGTGGCCTTGTCTGCTTGAATATTAATGCTCATATGTCTGTATGAATGTGATATAGTTTATACTGACCTTGTTTCTACCATAGTCTGCATTTCTATGTAAAAAAAAAAAAAAGGAAAAAAAAGTTAATATAAATATATAACAGGATATATAAATATAATAACCATTGTGGTGTTCACATCAGCCTTTTTTATTCGAATCCGAGTCCGTTTGCTCAGAGAGTTCGCTTCATTTTGGTAAATGGGAATGAGCCAAACGAATTCTGATACGGACCAAAGAAGCGGACTCAGTCCCCCTACAAATGCAGATCTCGGCCTGTTTCAAGCGGATCAAATACAGTAAGGGAACCACAAAAAAGAAATCACTTCCTGCATTTGACATAGTATTGCATTGTGGGTAAATACATAGTGAGAGTCCTCTGCCTCATCTGTTTTTCATACTGCGTCCATTGTTGCAGTGTATTTCTGCAGTATACTTGCATAAGACAACATAAAAACCCTAAACAGCGATAGTTTCGTGCTCTATGTTAAATTTGCAACACAGTTTTCTTCTTCACACAGGTCTTGTCCTATCTTTTGCTAAATACTAGTGCAGTGTCACTCTTGGTGGGAATGGGGATATATTATTGTAAAGGTTTGGCGTGTTTCACCAAAGTGCAGCGTGAATGCAATCTCGGTCTGAATGACTACACCCCCCCTACAACTGAGCCCTAACCGGACCGAGTCCCTAACTGGACCGAGTCCAGTGGACTATCTTCTTTTCTGGAACGATTGTTCCATTTCCCACACATAATTGAGAGCAGAGTATTATAGAATGTATTGTGAAAAGCATCCTATAATAATAATAATAATAATAATTATAATAATAATGATCTTTTTCTGGCTAACAACAACCTCTCTTTTGTTTTGTTTTTTTTATTATATTCTATTGTAATCAATATTTTTTACCTTAATATGATATTAAGAGTTAGAGGAGCAACTTCAGAAATAGTAATATTATCTCACTTCTATGTACTATCCTCATGGCGAATGTATCTGTTATTGAAGAAGCTAGAGTACCGATTTAGTGTCCTCTGCGATCTTACATGTGACCTTAACTGGGATATAATGCATTTTGTTTTAAGTTTTATGATATTAGTTCAAAATACTGTTAAAACTGTGATCCTGCAGCTTGACTTGCAAAGTCACTGCTCAGAAGGAACTTTGCTGAAAAGCCACATTAAAACAATGATTTACATAAATATCACATTCTACTTTTTTTTCTCAAATCAGCAAAAGATAATCAGAAGTATGAAAAGATCATTGACCATTGTTACCCTACATGCAGCAAAGGCCGATGGCTTGCTTGATTAGTCATTTCTCTCTCATTTATAGCTCAGAAATCTTCCCTACATAATATTTTGATTATTGTTGTATTGTTAGTGTGCCATCATCTGTTAGGAGTGAGTCAACTCATGGTTCAGGAAAACAAGGCTATACCACACTGCTGACAAAGCACGCTCTCTTAGCAGCTTCCTGTTTAATGGAGCAACAGCACATGCTTGCTTCACTCTATGCCGGAAAACCAGTTTTTATCGCCATGGAGACACAAAGGAAGTGGTGGTGTGAAATTTGTAAGTTTGATAGCTACGGGATGATGAGCAGATATATATGCTTGATAAAGCAAAGTGTTTACAAAGAATACTGTTCTGATACTATACAGTACTGCACTAACTGGTCACACCTTAATATTGGCACCTGTGAAAAGATCTCCCCGATTTGTATTCTTAATAATGTGCATCTTTTAGGTTTATAACATAATTTCATTGTTGGAACACAGACATTTGTTAAGATCATCAACTGTACGAAAATAGACAAAAGACAGGAGTTGAGGGATATTTAGACTTTAAGATCACGTAACACTTGGGACACTTTTTTTTTTTTTTTTTTTTTTTTTTTTTTTTTTTTAACCTAATTACCACTTTATTTTTATGTGAGATTTTGATTATGTCAGTAGTATTGGCATCATAGTTTTTTTTATATCAGACATTGTCTAAGTGCCTACTTAGCACCAGTGCATCTGTTTTATAACATCACTGTGACATCAGTGCCTGTCTCAGAATGGAGCTGAAACATACCCAGATTCCTTCATCTACATGACTTTGTGCCTTGCTTTGTTTTTGTTTTTTTGTTTGTTTGTTTATTTTTTTGCTGATTGGATTTTTTTTTTTTTTAAAGAAACACAAATTGGGACTTTCTTGCTGCCTTGTCTTTGTGTTTGGTTTCTCTGTCTAGAATGCTTTCAGATATACTACAGTACATTAAAGTGCATGACTGTCCAGTTTTAACGTAAAGTTAACTGTGCATGCAAGTTTTTTTTTTAAATTTTCTTCAATTGCAACAGTTGCTGCATGTATTTATTCTAAGCTGGTTATTGATTAAATTTGTCAATGGATCGGCAGGCTTTTAACACATTGGTTGAGCGTTTTGCAGAGTTCAGTGTTGGTTAACATCTGAACAGACAAAGAATGTAATTTAACTTTTTTTTCCTTTATTTTATTAATTTAGTCAACATTAGTTTGAAATAATTGTGTGAATCAAGGTACAGCTTATGTTTTACTGGAGGAAATATTTAGTTACCCTTCACATCAAAGCCTTTGCCAGCAAACTGTGTGCTGCCAGCTCTTGCTTTGAGTTTTGACAGTTTTTAATTGTTTCCACCTTCAAAAGCAAGTCTGTCCAATCGGATTTATACAAAAGTTGGCAAAAAAAAAAAACACTGCCTTAAGTATGAAATCTGCCAAAAAGCAATATGTACATTTTCAGTCTGACAGCAAGAATTGTGCTGCAGCTCTAGTCAGGACTAACTCTCTAAATTCACATATTCTGACCTGACTTTCAGACTTTTGGAGTTTACTATCTATTACTTAGTTGTTATCACTTAACTTAAGGGCTGCAACTAATGATTATTGTAATAGTCGTCTAATCTGTAAATATTTTTTTGATCAGTAACGATTATTTCTGTCATGTCGACCATACTTGCTTCCAGTTGACGCAGCTCTTTTTACAGGCGCCAGTATGTTTTACCCCACTCTCTTCATTTGCATCATCTGAATGTCACCCTGATTCCCAGTCAGTCACAACATAATGTCCTTTAGTAAGTTACAAGAATGACTCCCGAACCAGTTGAATATTAAATTTAAGATGAACAGCTTAACTACTTGATAACTTTTTGAGTTATCATGAACACAGACAAACAGATAAACACCGGTAAAATCACAACCTCTTTGGCAGAGGTAACAACAGCACATCACTACTCGCTAATGCTAACTTTGCCATTTGGAAAGCTGGAAACCATGACTCTGTGGTGCTTTCGTTTCAAATGTTCATGCATGATTGTCTTGCTGCCGTGGTATGCCAACTTTGCATGGCAGACTACACATTTCCCCTGTTTGACACTTTGTTTAGCGTGAAATATCGACAAACTTTGGAAATAGGTTGCATCGCCATCAGTTTGTTCTTCGTTGTTTAAACAAAGACGCTGCACAAAATGGCAATACTGCCCCTAGCACTTCCTATGGTGCTTTGTGACATTTGCTTGGTGTTTAGAGTTCTTATATTGTCTGAAAAGCTGTGGTTGGTAAATGGCCTTAAGTTGCCTGGAGCAGTGTTTTATTAGCAAAGCCGTTACAGGTGTTTATAATGCGACAACAATGAAATTTCGCGTTGATGAATTTTCATTGTCGATTTTGTCGACAATTCATTGCAGCACTACTTAACTTGTATTTACATGAACTGTATTGAAATGTTTACATATAGCAATAATTTGTAAATGGGAAGTTAAGTGAGACAGCACAGTTATGGCTGTATCAGTTATTTGATGTTGAGTTGGATAAGAAGGATCTTCCACAAAGTCCTGCCAGTCTTTCATTTTTTCTTTTTGTTTCTAACCCTGAAATATGTATTTCCCAATGAAAAGATTTGCACACACGTACATTGCAATAACAATGCTCTAATGATGTATCATGCAGCACTAGTTTATCTGTTCTCCAATTAATTGAGAAATTCTTGAAAGTAAATTTGTTGAGCGACTAAACTGCTTCCTACTGTTCCTCACTGTTGGTAACTTGGCACTTTTATCTCTATTTTCTGATCACTTACTGAAAAATCCAGCAACATTTTGATGAAATTTTGTCTCTGAGATTCCCAGGCCTTGCTATTCCTCTGACATATCTCTGTCTTATCTAATCATAGAGTGGCTGCAGAACATCCAGCTAGAAAAAACTTAATCCTTTGTGATCATCTTACCTGCAAACATGACTGAATGTATGTGGTCTTAAGTCGGACAATATTACTGGAATAAAATCAATAAAATTGTTATTAAATTAGTGATAGTAAGCTGGTTAACATACATTCTTAAATGGGTGTGTATCAAACTTGTGTAGGTATTTTACGTACAGTGTCCAAACTTGCTATTGACAGAAAGAGCAGGTTTATGGACTGTATATAAAAAGATGGACAGAGCCTCTGTGACCTTACCTATAGGTTTCTGAAGAGCAGAACCAAAGCTCGGTGGGCGGTTTCTACCATCACCATCTTGGCAGAGGCATGTGTGTCGTCTCACTCGGAAAATACAAATATGGACAAAGAGGTAGACCTGAGAGGGGGGCTGTGAGTGTAATAGTGGATGATTGACATCGAGCGAACACCAAGCTACCTATAGCTAAGAGCTTACCGAACTAACCTAGAGATAACAGAAGCTAACCAGCTGACTGAGGTAAGCGGGCTAAAGCTAAGTCACATGTTAACTGGCTAAAAACCGCGGTTGTTTTACGTTCTTCTTACTTGAAGCAGGAGATTGGGTACCTGTCAATCAAAAGGACACTCCCCTAAATATGCAGAATTTCGAGAATAAGTTACTTTTAAACGGGTTAGAAAAAAGGTATCAAAAAAAGGTATTTCATCATCATGAAAATATTTACTTAGCCCTTCTGTATCTTCATAGTGTCTCATCCCCTAATGTCGTCTTTGTTTTACCCTGTGATGCCACATATCTTTTTATGCTATTTGTAAAAGCATTGTGGTGCAGTACTACATTTTGGATTTTTATGTTGTTACTGCACTTAAATCACATTTTTCCAAAACACCTCTCTAAACACCAAGAGCAGTGCTATGCATATTATTGCAGTATGTTTTGAAGTTTGAATTGTCACTCCATTCAAACAGATTTCCCACTTAGAGTAAATACCTGTAGCCCAAATGCTAATAACGGAACTGTGGCGATCACTATTGTAAAATTGTAAGATAGCAGAGGATAATACAGATGTAAGAGCTGATGCTGATTTATTGATGGTAAAACACACAATATTCTATATGGTATAATTATCTTTGTAGACATACCTTCATAACCTGGAACCGGGTGGCCCCCATGGTGATGGCCTGGGTGGTCTTGATTGGGGGTAGCCCTTTGTGTAGAGCAGAGGTGTCCAGCTCCGGTCCTCAAGGGCCAGAATCCTGCAGGTTTTCTATGTATCCCTGCTCAGACACACCTGATTCAAATTAATTAGTAGTAGAGCTTAATCAGTTGTGCACGTCATTGGCTGTTTGATCCATTTAGTGGAAGCTAGATGTGTTGGAACAGGAATACATGGGAAACCTGCAGGACTGCGGCCCCCGAGGACCGACTTTGGACACCCCTGGTGTAGAGGCTCCCTGAGAATATTGTTTCCTTATCTGGTGCACATCTGGTACAAATGCACCTGGCCATTCATTTTCTTTTAACTGTTATAAGACTAATAGGGCATGGGTTTTTTGGGTGGGTGAAATGGGGATGTGTATGTGTGTTAATGTTTTGTCTATTTTGATGTAAATTGTTTTACAATGTAAAGCACTTTGTATTGTTTTTAAGCATGAAAAGGGCTATACAAATAAAGTTTGATTTGATAAGTGAGTTTATGTTTTTTCTGTTTTTATCTGTCAATTAGCAAAGACTACTGGGCAGATTTATGTGTTTCGTTTTTTGTTTTTTTTTAATTGGGTCTTAGTCCAGCTGAGATTCAATTAAATTATTGTGTGCTGAAAGGAATTGTGCAAACGTACATTTTTTTTAATAATCTCCGCAATATGAGTGGAAATGAACTGCTTTGCGGTGGTTTGCGCTCTCTGAGTGCTTTTGTAGTGTTTTGTTTTTATTTTCTGTTTTTTTTAAGTTGAAATGTAAGAGGCTAATACACACATGTTTGTTGTTCAAACTAGCAATATGAAGATGCGTTAGCTGTCTAAGTTACTCAGTCCCACTTCTACTTCAACCTGTTTTCACAGACTTAAAAATAGCAAAGGAGACTAAAATAACAAATGACAGCTTGGCTTGTGCAATAAAAAACTCAAATAACATTTGGGACTGCATTGTTGAAAGGCACATCTTATTGCAGAAAATTCAATACATCTATATTAAAAATATGCTTGATGAAATGTAGGGTTATTAATAGAGCATAAATAGATCAGTCTGCCAGCACTCCTGCTGGCAGGGAACAACAAATAAACATCAACACCGACAGAAACACACATATACACACGCACACATGCTTCTCATGTGCATATCAAGCTGTGTCTGAGTCATAACAAATGCCAGGTCTGCATAGTGCAGCAGTGTGAAGCATGGCCAGGGATGAGTGGAAATTCCTGAAATGTACCATAGGTGTTTGAAGCCCTGCGGTTTACTTACTGTTCAAGATTTTCATGTGTCTTGTGGCGTGGCATTCTGTTGAATCATAATTGCAAAGGTCCAATCAGAGTTTTTTGAGTGTAGTCAGAATGGCTTTGACTTTACAGAAAAACATGAGTGTTACATTCTTTTACCTGTCAGCGGTTTTAATTTTATGACTAATTGGTGTTTGTGTGATCTGGACTTTAGACTTTTTTGCTGTAAAGCTGATCTAGGCTTAAACTCTTGGCTCAAATCCTGAAAGTAGTCCTGATACCACGAAATCTTTTGCTTCTTTCTCTCTCTCTCTTTAGAAGAGCAAAGAACATTAAGGTTTAAGTGTATATTTGTAAATGATTGTCTTAAAAAAATCCTCTAAAACACTCCTGATTGTATTTGTGTGTCCAATATCATTTTACCTCTGCAGGGCAGAAGATTCTTCCACACTCTAAGAAACACCAGTTCCAACATGTAGCATAGCATAACAAAGATGACACAAAAAATTCTACCAAGCATTGTCATCCAAACAAAATACAGGACATAACCCAAGGAATTATATGAACATTTAAAAAAAAAAAAAAACATGAAAACAACATTGTCCACTTTCCAACTCCTGCTAATTTGTTCACTTCAAGCAAACTTCAAGCAATGTGTCATTAAAGCAGTAGATGCCTGTGATTTAAACAAAAAAAATCTCTGTGAGCTAGTAGCAAAGGAAAATAATCACAAAATCATCCTTCAATTATTCTGACTGACAAAGACAAAATTTTGTAAATACAGTCCTTATAGTTGTGAAAATATACTTTATTTAATTTTGAGTGTCATTTTGGACATCAAAATGGGCTTCCTAAAGAAGAGGTTATTGTTAATATTGACATTATTGACATGAGTAGTTTGTGAGGAGCAGCTTATATAGATAAGAACTATATGAACACTGTTTTATAACTTCATAATTTATCTTGTTCTGCTCAGAATTATGTGTGTGATGAATATATGAAGTGTCATGAGGATAGCAACCTTTGCTCCATTTTTTTTTTTAAAACTTTAATAAGCTTGAATGCTTCGACTTGCTGCTGCTAAGTTTCCATTTGCCCCAACATGCATCAGCTCTTTTTTTAAGCATGTAAAAAACACCCACTGAACGAATAGGACTATGAAATCTATTTTTATTTTCACCCCTTTAGTATTCGTACATCTTGTCAACAGTAAAAGCGTGTCTTTTTAAATGTCTTTTTCTTTGTCTAAATCACCCAGTTGTACTTCAGTTTGAGCATGAGCAAGTATCCCTTGAAGTGCTTTGTGTTCCTGGATTTCTTACTCATATCTCCTGTTTCCTTGTTCTTTTCTTGGCACAGATAAATGAGTTAAGCCATGTTCAGATTCCCATCATGCTCATGCCAGATGACTTCAAGGCCTATTCCAAGATTAAAGTGGACAACCACCTCTTTAACAAGTAAGGTTTTCATTTGTCCCAGAAATAGCTTTGTGAAAAAATGTGTGCTATCCTGTTTAATACTTTTAAACATTTACCCCGCCTCATAACACAGTTTGTGTTGTTCTCATTTTTGTATGAACACAGGGAGAACATGCCCAGCCATTTCAAGTTCAAGGAGTACTGCCCTCTGGTTTTCCGAAACCTCAGGGAGAGGTTTGGAATTGACGATCAGGATTTCTCGGTAACAGTGATGCTTTGCAAACATCTGACAGTCCTTGCTTCACAATCATGTCTGTGTCCAATGTGTGTGTCTGTGTCTCTCTAGATATACATGAATCTGAAATAGCTCATGAAAGTGCATTTTACTTGACATGTGGTTTTCTAGTCAAAACATTGTGTATCTAAATCTCCTGTTTCTCACAACTTTATCCATGTAAGTATTGAAAATTAAACATTAAATCACAAACATCCCAAAACTAATATAATTAGTCATGACATAAAAACCTGCTGTGCTTTTTCCTGGTTTTGCTTGAGTGCAGTTCTTTTTTGTCCCTTCATTTTCCACTTTCTCCTTGTAAACCCCCCCCATGTCCCAGTGCAGTCAGTGAGTTGGCAGTATTTGGAGGTCATTATGTCCCAGTGCAGTGCAGCTGTTCTTCTTACATGTTTACATTAGGGTTCAGTTGGCTTTAGAGCGTGGGTATTAGGGATGTGAAGACACTGACTCATCTAACAAAATGTAAAATTTGCTACATTAAACCACTTTTCTGATTGAGGCACTTGTCACACAGTTATAAAGTTGCTTTGTGTCTAAGCCAACTAACTTAATTTGTAGTATTCTAATTTTAATGACATGCTGCATTAGCCATGAGCTCCGATTACCAGTACTGACACTATTGAACTCATTTTTAGGAGAGTAAAGTACAACTATAACAACCATTTATCATTCTACGAATGCTTAACTTTTATAGCTGTGCAACCATGCAAATGTCAGGAAAAGGCCACTATAGCTATTTCAAAAAAGTTAAAACAGTCATTTTATTTGTCCCTTGTCATTTTGCAACACAAGCATTGGATGTGAGGGGGTTTTAAGAGAGGCAAGGGAGCTGATGGGTGAGGAATTCTTAGAGAATAAGGCATGGAGCCAGGGAATGCTGGATCAGGTTACTGTTGAGCTCCAAAGTCTGGCCAGCAGCTGTTTGTGTGCAGCTTTGGACAGGCAGCAAACGTGAGGGTCAGAACCTCATATGTTTAGACTGCAATGTGGGCGGTGGTGAGACATAAAGAAGGTAAATCAAGGACATGCCATAATGTAAAGCTTTATCCAAATAAGATGGAGTAGCACCTGACTGAACACTTTTGGTATTGAGAAAATTTTATCTCACATCATCTGTTTAGTCGTCACAGATCAGTATTGGTTCTGACACTTTTTAGAAGGCAAAATATAAGCATTTCTATTGATACATCAGGTCTGTGTGAAAATAATGACTATAAAAGATTTTTTTCTTTTTAACTTTGTCTTTGTTTTGTTATTTCAGAACTCTCTGACACGCAGTGCTCCTTTAAATAGTGAAGCCCAGGGACGAAGTGGTGCACGCTTTCATACCTCCTACGACAAGCGCTATGTCATCAAGACCATTAGCAGTGAGGATGTGGCCGAGATGCACAACATTTTAAAGAAATACCATCAGGTACAAACGGGATATCTTAAAATAAAAATATGAAAGAAGACTTGAATTCCTTTTTATGGTTTATGAACTTTAATTTCCTCATTTGTGAACACATGTCTAGAAATTACCATCCAAACATATTGGGAAAAAGAGCGGGCAACAGAGGACACAGATACAGGAAGTGCAGGGGACATGTCCCACATGTACACCGTGTCCTTCTCGCACATGCTCCCACAGGTTCCTTTCTCTCCTTTTAAAAAATCTGAGTCATTAAAACCTGACATCGTTCTGGTTTCAGAACGTGACCGATGCAGGCTGAACAGACAGTTTTAATGATCAGCTGATTGAGGTGGTGAAGTATGTTTATAACACGCGGTCAATAAAGCCACAACTCCACCCTGACATGGAGGAAGTTTCATGTTAAATATGAAATAGCCGGGTCGATTGTTTATTGCACGTAAAGACAAAGATGTCCCCCACCACCATACTTGAGGAGTATGAATAGACTGGGCCAAAACTGACTTTTCTTGTTCAAGCCGCCTAAAGAACAAGAACAAAGTTCTGGCTTCTCATGGAGTATCTAACAAGCTTTACTCTGCTCTGTCAACCTCTTTCCACAAGCCAGCCATGGTAGAACCAGGCAGAAAGTTGAGTGTGTGTATTTTCAGAGTAAGGTATATTTAATGTTCATCATGTTGTTGATTTCTTTTGTATATGTACACTCCCAGTCAAAAGTTTGGACACACTTTTCCATTTCATTTAATCGAAAAATGTGTCCAAAGCATTTACTGGTAGTGTAAACATATGAATATTTATACATGTTGGAAATTACCTTCATCTTACTGGTCAGGTGATCAGGCTAAAATTAACTCTGTGTTTAAGGTGTTTAACTCTGTGCCTTAAGTCTGAGGAAGGCCCTTAACGTTACTTTTTACTGCTGGTGAATAAATCATATTAGGAGCTACTACTAGTTTGCAAAGTCATATTCCTTTTTCACTTCATTCTCCTGTGTTTTGGCACCTGGCTTAACTTTTTTTTAGGATCTGTGTGATTTTGATCTTTATTTCTCCTCATCATTTTTAATCTCCTCATAGGTAATCACTGAACAAAACCTTTACAGGAGTCATGCTGTGTTTCTTCCATTTCTTACTCACATGTGCAATCATTAACCATCCAGAGGCCATAAATTTTTGTATTCCTCACTCTCTTTTGACAGTTCATTGTAGAGTGCCATGGCAACACACTGCTGCCTCAGTTTCTTGGGATGTACCGGCTCACAGTTGATGGAGATGAGACCTACATGATTGTTACACGCAATGTCTTCTCCCACCGCCTTTCTGTCTACAAAAAGTATGATCTCAAGGTAGGGGGAGAAGTAAAAGGGAATGCACAAGTATAGAAAGATGATCAGATTAGAAAAAAAAACCAAATTCTGTCTGTTACTACATTGTACCAGATTTTTGTTGCCTATTTATTAATACGTTTTACAAGCATTAAGAGCGTTAATTTGACTTTTTTGCATTTGTTTTTGTTTTTTTGTTTGCTTGTTTTTTCTATAAACCCCTTTGAATATGATGTTAATATTAATGTAATGTATAACTTCTTTAGTAATTCAGATTCTATTTTTTAGGGGTCCACTGTGGCAAGAGAGGCCAGCGACAAGGAGAAGGTACCATCTAGTGCCATGAGCCTAGATCCATACACCCACACACATCACTGGGTTGATCATCCATTACTGTTTATTTTGAACATAATAATAATATTGTTATAAAAACAATACTTTTTAATAAAGGAAATGCTTCAGGCTTGTATGTCATTTTAAAAAGAAAGGACAAACAGAATTCAGTCCACACCACTAATTCATACAGATTTAAGTGTCTCGTTCAATTCCCCTTGTAATAGTTCATAATTCTCTGGTTTTCAATAATTGACATGCCAGATTACAGTATTAGTTTATGCAGTCCCCACTTTCTTATATTTTGTAAACAATAAATTTATAAAAAGTAAATGGACCAAATTTATTTCTGCATTGCCATTGAGAATCTGAAAAATAAAATTGAAAATATATACTTTTTAAATATCAGGAGACATGGTCTTAATAGAGCAAAGATGCATTGTGGACTTTCAAGGCTGCACATCACGAATGTCTAAATTCAGGATTAAGTTTGGTGTGTGGAACAAAACTTGCATGCTCAAATTCTCAGTGGCATTTTAACAGATACGCTCAACATGAAAAGCATCTGTCTTTTAAAACAGATTTTAAAAAAATATAAACTAATAATGAATCAGATACTCCGACTGAACAACATGCTAATTAAAAGCCATGTGGATAATTAGTCAATGAGAGAGAAAACAACCTGTTTCCAGTGTTTTGAAAATCAGACACAGCTTCAGACAATTCAAAGCTCACTGTCATTGCCCAAATGGGCGAACACAACTTTGGTGTTCGCTTTTGTTTCTGTTTGGGTGGAAATGACGGTAGCAAATATCATCTCCTTCAGTTAGTACCCACCTCATATCCCTCCCATCCCCTTCCTAGCCACTGCACGCTCTCCGTGTCCCTTTAATTTGCTTCATCCCCTCTAACCTTGCTTCTGCAGATCCCTCAGCTTCCCTGCTTGCTGTCTGTGTGTAAAAGATTGGTGATTGTGATCCAAGTGTCTGTTTGGGTTCATGTTCCTTGACATTTTTTTTTCTGCAGTCAGATATTGAGTTCTGATTCCTTTTATGTATGAATATGTTATATGTTTATCTAAAGTTGGCAGTGTGTGTATATGTATGAGTGCACATGAGCCAAAGATTTGGTGTGACTGATAGTGGTGGAAAAGTTGCTGTTTGACGTGGGACGCTGCCTGTTTGTTGTTTTTTGGCTGTATGCTGGGGAACAGTCTCCTGCCAAAAAGGAATTATCTCACAGAAATTGAAATTTGTAAATTGAAGTGTGTTCATTACACTTTGTGAATCAATAACAAATCTGAATGGGTAGTTCAGTAGATGTTTTGTTTTTTAGTTATTTTTCCTCAGAGGCAAGGCTTTGACCACGAGGGAGGGATTCTGTTGACATTTGATGTGAACTCTGTGATTTTGGGGCACAGAAGTTTTGTCAGCTTAGCAGTTTGGGGAAAGAATGATTCTCCATAATGTTTTGGGTTTTTTTTTTCCTCCTTTATCTTGTGTGTACACACTTAGCTCTGCGGACAATTTGACCACAGTGAGTTTACACTAAGTTGTATGAAATTTCCACACTGTTTTATTAGGGCGAAATTGTGGGGCACTGGGCAGTAAAGCTCAGCACACTTGAGGGAATCCCTGAACTAAATTCAGCTCTCTGCAGATGGAGGAATAACCAAAGCATGATTGAGGTTAAGACAGTTGTGTGGAAAAACAAAGCAGCTGAGGACTTTCCACATGTGAGCGCAGTGTGTGTCCTCTTTCTGTCAGCAACACAGCTGCCTACAAAACATAATTTACTGTCTAGAAATGAAGAATACTTCGCTAAAAAATTTGGATCCATTTTTTGCTGTACAATCGGAATGTAAATTTTATTCTCTTAACGCCAGCTACCACATCTTTAACTCTCACTGTTGATGTTTGGTTGTTACACCTTTGTGAAATGTAGCTAATAAGGAATACATAGTATTTGAAGGTAAAGTTACTTACACTACTTACACACTGAATGCCAAGTACAGCATGTGATCACACACGCTGATGTCCTTTAAAACATATCTCAAACCATCATTTATAAAAATGATATAAAAAAGGATATAAAAAGGAGGATTTGACAGTGGAATGCTGGCTTCTGCACACACAATAAAGGCATGTTGAAATCAATACAGTTACATTTTTAAAGTGCTTGATGGTCACAAATAAACATGTTTCCTTCAAATCATCAGCAGCATTAGTTCACTACAGCCTTACAGGTTACACACACTGAAGGTGGGGAGTAAGATAAAGTGCAACATGCAATTTGATAGCAGATAAATGTGTGTGTGTGTGTGTGTGTGTGTGTGTGTGTGTGTGTGTGTGTGTGTGTGTGTGTGTGTGTGTGTGTGTGTTTATTTTCAGATAGAGCAATGTGTGTTTGTTTAAAAATAAATCTAAAAAGGTACACACACACACACACGCACAAACAACAGGCATGGCAGGGTACGCTCCTGACTGCATGGCCCTCTCCCCTTCATGCATGCATCTGCATGGTATACAATGTTATTTCTAACACTTTCCAATGTGTATGAACACCAGTGTCATTCTTTTGCTCATCGTCGATATGATCTGTTCCACCCACTTACAGTGTGTGACATGTATTTTTTTCTTTCAGAAAATAAATTGTGTGGTCCTTGTAGCTGCTGTCATGGGTTTTGGTTGTCAAACAGCAGCTGACTTTCCTGACACATGTCATGTGTAGCTTTCTCACCAAGTAAACAGTCAGTGGTTTGACAACTTAGTTTTTTATTTTTGCGTAGAGTTCATTTTATCTAGAGCACAAACTAGGTCCTGTTGGGCTTTTTTGATGGGTTTGATTTGTATTTTCATTCATTCTCAGTATTTGTTTTGTGACCTGGAAAATGTAAAAGTTGTGTTATGTGTCTCTAAATGGCAGCCAGACTTTGATATTTGAAAGAGAAGCTTTTTCTTCTTCAGGTTTCATCTCAGAAGGCATGGGCAACAGTTGCATTATTATTATTATTTATTTATTTTATTTTCTTGATACTGTCTCCTCACTCCAGCATCAAATGGTGACTGTGTTGAGGCTACATGGTGTTAATGTGGCAATATGAATGAATGAATGCTAGCTGCAGAGATCTTTCTCCTTTTTATAGAAATCCCAGACCTATAGATACACACCACACACAGTCAGTTGTTTGGCACCATATT
Organism: Telmatherina bonti; assembly: GCF_933228915.1. Lineage (NCBI taxonomy): Eukaryota > Metazoa > Chordata > Actinopteri > Atheriniformes > Telmatherinidae > Telmatherina > Telmatherina bonti. The sequence continues at coordinate 14,265,291 of NC_136618.1, forward strand.
TGTTCGTAGAATACAAACCAGTGTAGTCTTTTCCTTGCCCTGCTTAGACCTAGATCCCACATCCTTAGAGCAGCACTGCCAGGTTGCTTCCTTTCTGGTCGTGACACCAATCAAGACCGATTTGAGTCATTCTTGTGAAGAACAACTTGCATAAAGGACATTGAGGAATAATATCAGGAGATTTAAAATCTTAAAGTGAGACTGACAACAAAAATTCTTACAATTATTTACATCCGATGAGGTTGTTGGATATTGACATACACTTTCATGACCCAGACTCACCGGAGACATGTATGAAGTATGAACATCTGGATTGGTCATGCAGATCTTTCGCTTGATGCCCTTTCCAACCGTCCACCAATTAAACAAACAAAACAATTGTGCTCTGTTACATTTTATATACTTTGCCTTTACTTCCAACTTCCTTCCTCCCTTCCTCTCTTCTTTCTTCTCTCCTCCACCCCACATCCCTCCCTCCCTCACTCCTTCTCTAGCAGCCACCCCCACCAGAGGATGTGCCCCCGCGGCCCAAATCTGGTAACGTTCAGCAAAGGCTGCAAACACTGCGGATTGCCACGCGCTTTTACTGCGCCATGAAACACGTAAGAGATGTAAGAGAACCAGGGCTCATATATCAGGCATGATCTATTCAACCAATCTTATTTTATTGTAATATATAGATTTTTTTTTTTTTTTTCCTGCGGCTGAAACTTTCGTTTCCTTCTATTCTCCAAGCTGATGAACTGTTTTTTTCTAAAGGCCACATTTCATCCATTTATAGTCACCTTTCACTCAGCTTGTCAGTATGTTCAGTTTTAGTTTTGCCAGACGCTTCATTTTTGTTTCAATCATTCACCACATGTATCTGAAACACTGGAGAGGAAGAAATTGGAGAGCAGGGTGATGTTTTTCAGGAGAACATCCCCACTGCTACATAAAGTGAAACTAACATGTTACGCTGGGTTAATTAGACAAATACGAGAGTGAACATGAACAACACTGTACATGATTTTCTATTTTCTCATCCAGTGAAGAGCAGCTATTCAAGAAAATATGAAAAAGTATTGTGCCTTTAAATGCAACAGATCAAAAATGGAAGTTGGTGAAGCTTTTCTGTAAGGGATCTGATGGAAGAGCTGAGTTAAGGCCTTTACACACCTACTCCGAATATTTCTTCTGAATAATTCACACAGCAATATTTTTTTATCAGATCAGGTGAAGATTCACATGAATAACAAAGTTCCATTCAGTGATTTTTTTCGTTGCTTTTTTTTTTTTTTTTAATATTTGGACCTGACAGCTATATATTCAACCAATCAGAGAAGGCGTGCTGACTGATATATCACTGGTTGGGACTTATGCAGGTGTCACTTTTGCTGTTTTTTTTATTCAAACGTTGCATCACCATGGCAGAGCGTCTTTATTTTTTTCACTGCTTCTTAAAGCAAGGTGCAAGTTGCTAAAGCAGAACCAACCGTCCCACAGACGTCCTAAAGTCCATCCTGAGGCGGTCGTTGTTCACCTTTAGCTCCTGTGTTAAACAGCAAAACTCCCCAAGTTCTCTTTTCTACAATGGGATGAACCCAGCACCTCTTTTCGTCTTTTCTTTTGCAGCATCGCCACACTGTTGTCATGGTTTGATATCCACCTTGCAAGTTTGTTTTATAGTTTTCATAATTTATTCACTTCACACTTGCTGTGCGTCAGCAGAAACGCTGATATTTCACCTCCAAATTATTCACAGTTTTGTGTTGTTTATTCGCATCGGTTCCGGTGTGTAAAGGCCTTTAAGGAGATAAGTACTCAGTCAGATCTCTGTAAATGTTTGTGTGTGTGGTGTTTTGGGGTTTTTTTGCAGTGGGGTGGGGGGAGCGTGCGTAGGGCCACTATCTTTTTTTTGTTGTTGTCTCAGAAGTGATCAGTCATTATGATGGCAGTAATCGCTTTAGAAATACTGCTTTGGTGTAGTGGTTGTTTAATTATGAGGAGCAGTTCAAGATACCATTTAAAACCCAGTTTTAACATCCACTGATGTTTTTGCTCTGAGTAAAATGTTCCTGTACACACTCACAGTTTATGATATTTATGATGTACATAGTAAATTTCTGATGTTACAACACTAAATGGACACATGATAGCCCCAGTTTGCCTTGGATGTCTGTCTGGCTGTGCCACTCTGCTGGTTTACAATTAACTTAATCCACAGAAATGAATCACAGTTCTACATAAAGATCTGCCTGAGTATGTTTGAGTCGCAATAACCTGCAGTGCTGTCATCCGTCGCAGTAGGTCACTGCTTGTTATCATCATTGGCTAAACGACGTGCAGGAAGGGTTGAGTAACATCCCGGTGTCAGCATACCATAAATCCTAGAGAGTATAGCTTTGTCAGCGAGACATCAACATTCATTTACTGACCAGCTGACAGGAGACAGTAAAGACACTTTTTTTTTTTTTTTTTTTTAAGGTCTCACTTGTTGCATAGCTTGATGAGACTCGTTAACAGCTCACCCTTTCTTTTAGCCTCTCATATGTACTATTTTTCTATTTGCACCCTTAGCGGAGTGCATTATTCAGAGGTCAGGTTCATCATACTGTAGTCAGAGTAGCAACAGCAGTGAGTGGTTATCCAATTTATGCAGTCCATGTAAACAACTTTAAGGAGTGACATGGATAATGACAGTTTGATGAGTTTGGCCTTGAGATGGATGCACAGAAAAACAAGTGTTAGTTTGGAGGCATCTCTTTAGGTAATAGAGGTGTATTTTTTTGTTAAATCTTCACTCTTTACTGTCAGCCTCATGTTGATTTATCATTTCACTTTCTGGCACTTTTTATGTCAGTTAAACAAGTTGTGCATCTCATATTTATTGCAAGTTGGAGGTCTATGTCTGTATGAATATATGTGCTCAAGTGTCTTATTTTGGGGTGTTTTTTTGTTTGTTTATTTGTGTTACTATGTGTGTTCTATGTGTGTCAGTGTGTCATGCTGAGCTTTTTCCAGTGCAAGAGTGCTTATATGTGTTGCCGCTCTTCTCCTGCTGCCATAGAAACATTATAGTAGCTAAACTGCCGCTGTTACCCTGTTACCTCATTTCCTGCTCTATTTTTCCTCCGTGACTCAGAAGTAGGCCCCCGCCCCTCCCCACATAACACCTCTTCCCCCTACAGGCTGCCGGCACTTTTGCAGCATTATGGCTACAAAGAACATAAGTCCCAGTAGACTGAACATTTAAATAGGAAACATTTGTTCTGCTTGTAAGCTGAAAAGTGGGAATTCCCCTTAAAATGATAATTGCTTCATAGTTTTTATAGCATGAAACTAATTTATATTATTGCACACCACATTCTGGTCTGTGACAAGCTGTGATATGTGTAAGTAAAATATGAAAAATGCAGCGAATGGATGCTTTTTGGATTCTTTGAGTGCCAAAAAGGACTTTTGTGGCTTTGAGCAGGACAAATCCTTTTTTTTTTCCCCCCAATAATACAAAGTGTATGGATCTACAAGATGCAGTTCTGTGCAATCTGCTCAAGTAAATGTTAAAACCATTTTCATATAAACACTACAATGTGCGAACCGTTGCATCAGAAAGATCTATACTCTTCTCTGAGCATGCTGCATGCACTCTGTTGCACAGTTAAATCTTTTCGGCTTGTAAAGAGGTAAGCCTTGGTTTGGACAGACTGTTTCAACTCAGACTGAATCAGACAGGCTTATCTAACAAACCACAGGCACCAAGCCTCGTATGTGAACAGGGTATTTCAACATGCAGGATTGTCAGACAGTAGGATTTAAACACACACTATTGACTCATTTCTGAGATTAGTGCTAATCAGTGTTATCGTGCCTTTTGAAATACCCCTTAAGTTGTACAAGACGGCAGTGCGCTGCAGTCTTGTGTAAAGACATGCATTTTATGTTTAATTTTTAAGGCTTTTGTGAGAATTCTGGGGAAAATGTTCAAAGAACATGGATGCTGGTGTTTCTCTAATACCTTTTTGGAGGGTCGAATGATCAGTAATATTCTGATGTTTGTAAGGACCGAGGATAAACTGATATTTCCTGATTTGTTATAGTTTTGTAAAATGAAATTTAATATTTTGATTTAAACACCAGAATTCTGTTATCTTTTTGCCCAGCTCTGCCGTACCGTACAGTACCCTGCCTTTCAGACTTTTCTGGTTTTACTGTCTTTATCTGGCTACTAATCTCCACTGCTAATGATCAGGCCAAGGAGCTGCCCACCTACAAGGACAACGACTTCATCAATGATGGGCAGAAGATCTACATTAATGAGGAGAACAAGAAAATGTTCCTGGAGAAGCTTAGGAAAGATGTAGAGGTATGTGGTGGACATAAAGATATAAACTTACTCTCTCACTGCTCCATGACTTTTCAGTTATCTCCTCCTTCGACTCCACATTGAGGGTAGGCCATCACTGTTCGCTGTCGGTCCTTCACTCCTTACAAATACAGAATATTTACCCTCAAACTTTCCGCTCATCTTCTTCCTGAACTCAGTCATCCTCCACTCATCTATACACTTTCATTCATGTTCTTTGTCCTGTCTTACTTTCTCCCATCATCTTCAGTTCCTGGCCCAGCTGAAGCTCATGGACTACAGCCTGCTGGTGGGGATCCACGACGTTGAGCGGGCTGAGCAGGAGGACGTAGAGAGTGAAGACAACGAGGCAGAAGAGGAGGGGGAAAGCGACGGAGGGGGTATTGGGACACCCCCCGACAGTCCCAGCAACACCCTGGACTGCACCAAGCCTCTGTCACCTGGAGAGTTTGATCCCACTATAGATGTCTATGCCATCAAAAGCAATGAGAGTGAGTAACCCTCCCCAGGGGAGGGGCGGGGGGGGACTGTGAAGACAAATCTTAGACAGTGCAGGTTGTGTTTTTTAAAAAAAAAAAAAAAAAAAAAAAAAAAAATCTAAAGTACTGAGAGCTCCCCCTACTGGTTGCTGTGTAAAGGTGTCAGTTTACAAAGTTTCTCCTTTTTTCTGTGGTTTACAACTTAACTTAATCTGTTGGTTTCCTTATATAGGCTATCATGAATTGGCTTTCATTATGTTTTTTTTTTCCTGTCTGTAAAGCGTCTTGAGATGACATTGCCGTGATTTGACTCTATATAAATAAAGTTGAATTGAATTGAACCTAACTTAGTAATTTTGCTTGAAATACCAGGTGCTCCCAGGAAGGAAGTTTACTTCATGGCTGTTATAGACATCCTGCAGCATTATGATGCAAAGAAGAAAGCTGCCCACGCTGCCAAAACTGTCAAGCATGGGGTACGTAGCTGCATATAACACCTATTTAAAACTGAGTTAAAAAGTTCTGACATCTTGATAAGTGTTTAAAAAAAAAACTCAGGATTCCCGACTAACAGGTGAGTAGCGGTGCAAAGAAAATTAAGATAGCCATAATTGCTATTCAAAGCAGCATATTCTTGCCTTTTTTTTTTTGTTGTTTTTTTTCCAGTCTTTACTGTTCTGCTTGTAAATGCTTTGATGTCAACAAATAAGAATACAATAAAGTATCTTTAATACTAAAGCAATTAGAAGTTTTTGGTAAAGATTTGCATAAATGTAGGGATGTTTTCCAGTGAATCAGCTGCAAAATCTGCTTTTCTGTTTGGTGTGACTCTTGAATTTAGCAAAAGAGAAGAATTTTCTTGTCTTTTTTGCCTCCTCTGCAGATAATTATTCAAAGTCTGCCTTTAAAATGCTTCTCGCACGCATGCAGAAATGATATGAATGTGTCTGACCTTCTGTTGTTCGTTCCCTGCCGTTACCACCTTCATCGCTGTATTGTGTTTAAAGTTCACAGTCAAGTAAAGCAAATATTACACACCAATGTACAGCATAACTATGCATTGTGTACAACACGCTTATTTCACAGCACCTCAGTCACAAATAAACAACGGGAGCCATTTCTGTCACACAATGCAGATCACCACCCTTTTCAGGTCCACTGCCAATGCACTGGATTGCCCTCATCAGAAAGTTTCTGTTTTCTCTTGTTAAATAAATTAGGTCTTATTCATCATTACCAAATGTCCCAGAAACACACAGCATACCGGAGTAGCTCCAATTTTGTATTTGTATTATTATTGTGGTGACGAGTGCTTCCCTGTAGCTCTCTATACTGATGATTTCTTACTTCACTTGCACAAACACAAAAGCATTAATTTACTATTTGTTGGGTCTTTTGGTGTTTAACTTCATTTGAAATTATCTTGAATTTAAATAAAAGAAGGAATCCAATGATCCCTACCCTCATAAAAATTATTAGATGTCTCTATTGCGGCATTTTATGGTTAAAAAAAACATATATAATGGAATACTGTAAGCAGAACATGCAAAATATCTTCCATTGTTTATGTTCTGTGAAAAATGTTTTTTTTTTTCTCACACATAAAAAATGCTACATCAGTTTGTGCTAAATGTCACGTTCCTGCTTCCTGTTTGGGTCGTATCTCTGCAGGCCGGAGCCGAGATTTCCACAGTGAACCCAGAGCAGTATTCCAAGAGGTTTTACGATTTCATCACCACCATCCTGTCATAGCCTCCAGGAGCAACGTGGGGGGCACATCGGCACATGAGAAGGGGAGGGCAAGTGGGCGGAGTGAGGTGGAGAAGAGAAGTGATGAAGAGGAAAACAACAGAGAAGCTGAATTAATATGGTGCCGTGGTGGCTTTGTGTCGCTCTCCCTCATCCATCCTGGTCATCCCTCGCTGTTTGCTCCTCAGTGGGGTGCCACACTCTGCAGCTAAACAAAACATTGTTCGTTTACATTTAACTTCTCCTCTCTTGGGTTCTGTTCACGTGTTACATTAAGGTTTTTAAAGCAGTTGTCCAAGTCGTTAATGTTTTTTTGTTTTTGTTTTTTATACAGTTTTGCCCGTTTTTATTGGTAATAATGTGGGAATTAGTTGATTTTTTGTTTTGTTTTGGGGTTTTTTTTTGTTTCTTTGTTTTATTAGTTAATTTTTTATCACCCCTGTTCCAACATTCAGCCCCTGCTTTTTTTTCCACCCATGCTTTGTTTATATCTGTCCTCGTGTATTTCAGGAGATTAGACAAGGGTGTGATGTTGATATGGAGCGAGGATGAGCCAAACACAGAGCTCAGATTGCATCACATGGTAAAGGTCCTTCTTGAGAAAGAAACTAAGAGGAAGTTTGTATTGAGCCTTGCCTAATGCAGTTGCTTCGTTTCAGGAAGTAGGAAGCAGTCTTCCAACAAGCCGAGAGCGGAACCCCCTCCCAAATATTACACAAGCACTCAGCCAAACGAATCTCCCTATTATTGGGTTCTTCTTCCATTATTCGCCTTCCCCCTGTTGTTTACGCTTGTTCAGAGCTTCTGGGTTATTCTCCATCCCGTAACACCCCTCTTCGGCTAAGTTGTGTTTGTTTACACCTCGGTGTCTCAGCGTTTTGTCTCGCTAATGCGCAGTCACTCAGAGCGATAAAGGGAAGGACGTGTTTCTTTAAGATGAGAAGAAGAGGGATTCGAGGACACATCTTGAGAAGTTTCAGTTCCTGTTGCAGAGAATGGCCCAGAAGTCATGTTTGACTCCTTATTGTGATATCGTCACGCAGTTTTTTTGAAAGTGAAACATCAACAGCCCTTAAGTTTCAGTTGCCAAGAGCACCTTATAAAAAAAAAATCAAAACTGTTGCACTTTCATTTGTTCTTAAGAGCTATTATTCTGTTAAATGCGCAGCAACAAAGAAGAAGCAAAGCTTGACTGTTTTTTTTTTTCTTTTTTTTTTTTTTTAGAATTGAAGCCTGATCTCAAATCCTGTCTTCCCCACAATTCCCCATCTGCTGCTTCTTTTCTTACTGGGATTGGTTAGAAAGAATTAACTGCAATAAATGAATCTTTCCAGTTCCTTTAAGAAGCGCGCTGTGGCTTTTGGGTTAGCAGGCATTAATGTGACTGTGCTTGCATGTTCAGGGCGAAAAGAGTGCAGTTTACCTCCAACATCGTACCAGCACACATCCAGTGATGGGGAAGGGTGTGTGTGCCAGTGTTTCAAAGTTGTATAGGGGAAGGAAAAACAAGGAAGAGGGAGGTAGGGAATAGTAGCAACAGTTATGCGCTAAGTCGTTAACACCAACAGCATCATTCTTTAACCTCATTATGAGTCTGTTACTCATCGTTTGTGTTTTCGTTGACTTTTTTTAAGGTGAATTATTTGTGTTAGAATTTGGTGTTTTTATGAATTGTCATGCTAATATTCTTTTTTTTGTTGTTGTTTCTGTTTGACTTTTGTTTTTATTTTTGTATATTTTGCACAAGAGGAAAAGAACCAAATGTTACGAATACCACCCCAGTTAGTCGATACAGTTTTGACAAGGGAAATGCAATATACTTGTGTGTATGTGAGAAAAGTTGTTTTGTTTTGTTTGGAGTTATCTCGCGTGTGACACTGTGTATAACCTCTGGATAGCCAACTAATACAAGCAGAGTCGTTCGTCTTGACTCCTCTAATCCATGCAAAACGCTTCCATCACAGTATGTGTGTTTGGATGTCTCAGATTATATTCACATTATATTTTTTACATTGGATTTTAATCTTGAAATATAGTTGTATTTAATAATAGAAAAGAGAAAAAGAGGAGGCACCCTTTGGAATGAGTGATGGTGTTGTGGTAATAAAGATTAATGGTGTTTGGATTTTTACGGTTTATAAGTGTCCATTCAAAATATATTTTAAAAAAATGCATGTCACAGGACTAAGTCTCCTTCCCCCCTCCTGTAATCTGTGGTGTTCTCCGTGTGCTCCTCCACTTTAACCACATGTAATAGTCCCTACCATGCTTTAAGTAACTGTTTTTCATTGTATACACTGTGCAAGATGTGTGCCTTTATACTCCAAATTATTTAATTTTATATTGGGTTTTTTTTTTAAACAAATGTTAAAGGTTATTTTAAAAATAGGTTATTTACTTTGATGTGTTATTTTCCACTTCTTTTTTTCTCCCCCAACCCTGCTCAGCCCTCCCCCCACTTCAGCCCCTCTGTGTTTGGGTTTGCTCTCTTCATGCAGTTAGTTGAATAAAACCATTCCAATGATTGTCATTAAGTGAATACTATGAAGACGTTGGGTTTATTTGGTTGTGTAAATGTAAATCCATAATTGTTATTTAGCGTGTGCAGGCGTCCCCTTTTTCCTTTCCCCCTCCATCAGGAGTCTCCCCTCCTCTACCCTCTGTTGGTTCATGCTGGTCCTGCTTTTATTAAAAAAAAAAAAAAATGTGAGTGTATGTGGAAGTGCTTAGTGGGGTGTGTGTACCGTGGTTGTGTTTTCTTGTGCTCATCTCTATAACAGATGACTTCTACCAGCTCAGGGGTCTGTCAGCATGTCGCCACCATTACCAACCACATATGCAGTCAAATGAGATTTTTCTTTCTTTTGTCCAAGATCCCGCTTAGAGTTAATCAGATGCTCATTTCTGCTCATCCCATGCCAGTGGTTAGTGGCTATCTGTCTTATCTCTCTGTAAATGGGCTGTTTGGTTTGTTTCCATATGCAGTAGCTCCAAATGTACATAGATTGTGGACTAAAGAAGGGAACAAAAAGGGAAACGAGGGAGCACAAACATCTGTTTGTCTGCCTTGCTTTTTTTTTTTTTTTTTTTTTTTTGTGCCCCAAAGACGTTTGTGTGAAAGTAGACAGCAGCTCTGAGCGTGTTGGATGAGCTTTTTATTCTGGTCCTGATATACCAGCTCTGAGAACAGTCAGACTCTTTAACAGGTGATGGTAACACACACATGCCCTGCTGCTGTACCGGAAAGCGAATGAGCCCCTGCTTTTGTGACTTTTCTCAGT
>NC_136618.1:14280144-14282644 GCF_933228915.1 Telmatherina bonti
GCCACCGCAGTTCACAATCACCTGGGCCAGCTGGCGAAACACAAGGGGCAGTCAGTGTGTGTTTGTGTGTGCTTGACTTTACAAGTATGAAAGAGCACTACCTCTGGTGTGTGTTGAACCACTTCCTTCATCAAGGTGGCGACATTTTTCCTGACGTACTCGTCTGGATCTCTGAGGCAGGCCAGAGCAGCAGGGAAGATCTCAGCCTCTATCACCATCTCTGCCAGGCTGACCGAGTGCTTGCTGATCTGGCTGAGGGCAGAAAACACCTGCCTCTGAAGGGAGACAAAAAAAAAGATGCCTCAAGGTTTCCACAGTTTGATTTACATCTGATTTAATTTTAGCTACAGGTTTCCTGTTTAAATTTCAGTTTATGTAAGATCATTTTGTTTTACTAATTATTTGTGGGTTCTTTACTATAAAATCCTGTTTCTCTTACTAAAAAATGGGTTTAAGACATGTTTCCATGGAGACCATTTGTAATGAGGGAATATTAGATGGATCACTCAGGTCCTATGTCAAAGTCTTCAACGAGATTTTTTTTTAAGGGGAATATTAAATAACAATAATAAAAAAGATTATGTTTTTGACAGTGTTGGTTTGCTTGTTTGTCTGTCATTTTTTTACATAAAAAAGTTCATTAAATTTTCATTAAATCTTACAAATAGAATAATCGACCAGTGATAACTTTTTGAGGTTTATACGGATGCCCTCTTTTTGGTACCAGAAGGACTGCAACTACATTTGAAAGGATTCTTTGTATTAAGAGAGAGGGTAATTTCACAATTACAGCTTCTAACTTAACTGATAATACCCAGTGTCAATGGCAAAATAAAAAATATTACAAGATTACATCATATTACATTGTATACTAACAACTAACTCAGGTTGTTGGCATTTGAGAAAATTTTCTTCAATAAATTTAAGATTATTACAGCCATTTGCTTAGTCTTAGTGATGAAGAGTTGGCACGGGTCAAAAGACTCCTAGCAAGAAGTGCATCTATCCTGATTAACATTCTTAATATTGAGTCTCTTAATAAACAATAAAAATACAAACTTCTTTTTGTATTGATGAAGCTCATCTCTCCTATCTAAGGCTTTTGGAATATAATTAATGTCTTTTTGTCTGAAGTCGGAAAAACTTTCAATTTAAAAGTCTGGAAACCTACAGTTTCTTTAGATTAATCAATGGCTTCTCAGGAGGAAATTGTCACTTTTGCTCAAATTTCACTACTCAGGAAGATTTTTATTATCATTGTGCCAAATAAAACTAATGATTTGAAAAATATTTACTCAAAGAAAATAATAAAAGTGACTCACTTTTTTTTTAAAGAAAAAGACGGAAGGTCTAAAAAATCTTAATCTTTTCCCATTTTTAACTTCCATTTGTCATTAATTAATATTGTCTTGGGGGAGTTTCTCTAACAGATTACTTCATGAATAAAGTTTGGTTCGAATGATTTTCAGAAAAACAATGATTTATATTAAAATAAAGGTGTGATGACTGAGGAAGGGGCAATGCTGATAAAAGAAGCTCAATGGAAATCATTCTTAACAGAATTTTCTTTTCTCTTTTTTTCATAACAACCAAAACTTTTCATATAATCATTATAAAAGTTGAGTTTAAATTTAAATGCAAACAGTGTAATAGAAAAAAGTAATGATAACTAATTTTACCATGAAAATGAAGCGTTTATTCATGGCATTTATCAATAATCAGCTAAATTTGTTTGTTTGTTTGTCTGTTGATTTCCCATGATGCCTTTTTTTATGACTTCTAAAACATATTCCAGAAAATGAAAAAATTTAAGACCTAAACATTATTAACTATAATGTTATAAAGTCAAGCAGGTCTATCTGTGATTTGTCCATTAAAACTGGGTAGCAGCAACAGTTCTTGCAGCCTCACCTTGAGTTTGGCATCTTGGCTGAGGATCATCTGTGCCAGGTGTGTGATGGCGCCATTGTCCACCACGGTCTGGGCCAGCTCTGGTGTGTGTTTGGAGATGTCGCTGAGTGTGGATGCTGCAATACGTTTAAGGGCTATTTCAGGCTCCAGGAGGCATGACACCAGCAGGGGCGCAGCTCCTGCATCCACCACCGACTGAGCGAGTGCTGCATTAAGACAAAGAGGGTGAGAGCATGAGACCCAATTTACTCTTGAAAATAATAAATAATTGTTATACTAACACACAAGAAATAAAGGTGATTAAAAATAAAAAATAAAAAAAAACAGGAATTATACCAAAACATTAATACTCACATAAAACTGACATCTAAAGATTAAGATGTAATCAGAGGATTGTGCTTCCTTACATGCATTGTGTCGTGCAATGCACCCCAGAGCCCAGGCAGCAGCCTCCTTCACCCCAGGGTCAAACTCCTCCAGGCAGAGAACCAGAGCTTCCACCCCCCCACTGCTCACCACAGCCTGGGACAGCTCAGGGGAGTGTTTAGCCACTGCGCGCAGAACAAATGCTGCTGCCTTCTTATAGAAC